>NC_066533.1:3466269-3587247 GCF_024679095.1 Eriocheir sinensis
TTCTATAGAAATCTACTTTATTTTATGTGTATTCGTATATATATTTTGAAACAAGTTTCATTGTTTTATATGTATTTTTGAATATCTCTTTCAATACAAATTTACCTTACTGTATATGCATTTTGTATATTTATTTCAATACAAATTTAAATATTTTGTGTATTTTGGTATATATATTTTTATAAAAAATGCGATAATTTTAGTGAATTTTGCATCTTTATTTTCATACAAATTTACATTATCTTATTGATATTCTGTGTATTTATTTTGATACGATTTTACATTATTCTATTTGTTTTTTGTATATATATTTTTATACACATTTACATTATTTAATGTGTATCTTGCATATATATTTTATACAAATTTACGTTATTTTAAGTGCATTTGTTTATATATTTTCATTCAAATTTACATTATTTGATGTGTATTGTGTATATGTATTTCATTACAAATTTATCTAGTTTTATGTGTATTTTTTGTATATTTGTTTGCAAACAAATTTAAGTTATTTTGTGTATTTTTGTATATAGTTTTGTACAAATTTAGGTTATTTTATGTACGCATTTACATTATTTAGTGTGTGCTTTGTATATATATTTTTATGCAAACTTACTTAATTTTATGTGCATTTTTGTACATATATTTTTATAGAAATTTCCGTTATTTGTATATGTTTTCTCATACAAATTTACATTATTTTATTGCTATTTTGTTTATTTATTTTGATACGAATTACATGATTATATGTGTATTTTGTACATATTTTTTATACGTATTTACATTACTTAATGTGTATTTTGTTTATATATTTTTAAACAAATCTACGTTATTATATGTATTTGTATAAATATTTTGATACAGATTTACATTATTTTATGTATTTTGTATGTACATTTCAATTCAAATTTAGCTTATTTTAGCTGTATTTTGTATATATATTTTCATACAAATTTAATAACTTCTGTGTATTTTTGTAAATAGTTTTATACAAATTTTTGATATTTTATGTGTATTTTGTATATTTATATTTATACAAATACACTTTCTTTTACTAATATTTTGTTTATTTATTTTGATACGATTTTATGTGTATTTTGTATTCATTTTTTTATACGTATTTACTTCATTTTATGTGCATTTTGTATATATTTTTATAGAAATCTACGTTATTTTATGTGTATTCGTATATATATATATATATATATATATATATATATATATATATATATATATATATATATATATATATATATATATATATATATATATATATATATATATATATATATATGTATTTTGCATATCTATTTCAATACAAATTTACCTTATAGTATGTGCATTTTTTATATTTATTTTAATACAAATTTTAATATTTATGTGTATTTTGGTATATATATTTTTATAAAAAATGCGTTATTTATGGCTATTTTGCATCTTTATTTTCATACAAATTTACATTATTTTATTAATATTCTGTGTATTTATTGTTGATACGATTTTACATTATTCTACTTTCTTTTACTGGTTTTTTGTTTATTTATTTTGATATGATTTTATGTGTATTTTGTATTCATTTTTTTATACGTATTTACTTCATTTTATGTGCATTTTGTATATATTTTTATAGAAATCTACGTTATTTTATGTGTATTCGTATATATATGTTGAAACAAATTTACATTGTTTTATATGTATTTTGCATATCTATTTCAATACAAATTTACCTTATAGTATGTGCATTTTTTATATTTATTTTAATACAAATTTTAATATTTTATTTATAGCTATTTTGCATCTTTATTTTCATACAAATTTACATTAATATTCTGTGTATTTATTGTTGATACGATTTTACATTATTCTATTTGTGTTTTGTATATATTTTTTTTATACATATTTATATTATTTAATGTGTATTTTGTATATATATTTGATTCAAATTTACGTTATTTTAAGTGTATATGTTTATATATTTTCATTCAAATTTCCATTATTTTATGTGTATTTTGTATATGTATTTCAATACAAATTTACCTAATTTTATTTGTATTTTGTATATTTATTTTCATACAAATACACATTCTTTTATTGATATTTTGTTTATTTATTTTGACGAGAATTTAGATTATTTAATGTGTATTTTGTATATAAATATATTTTTATACGTATTTACATCATTTCATGTGAATTTTGTATATATATTTCTCTAGGAATCTACGTTATTTTATGTGTATTCGTAGATAGATTTTTAAACATATTTACATTTTTATGTGCATTTTGTATATTTTTTCAATACAAATTTACCTTCTTGTACGTGCATTTTGTATATTAATTTTAATACACATTTAATTATTCTATGTGTATTTTTGTATATGTATTTTTTTAAAAATATGCTTTATTTTATGGGTATTTTGCATCTTTATTTTCATACAAAATTACATTATTTTATTGATATTCTTTGTACTTATTTTGATACGATTTTACATTATTCTATGTATATTTTGTATATCTATTTTATACAAATGTACGTTATTTTATGTGAATTTGTTTTCATTTCATACAAATTTACATTATTTTATGTGTATTTTTTACATGTATTTAAATACAAATTTAACTAATTATATGTATATTTTGTATATCTATTTTCATACAAATTGAAATTTATTTTTTTGGTTTTTTGTATATGTTTTTATTCAAATTTTCGTAATTTTATGTGTATTTTGTATACTTATTTTCCTACAAATATACGTTCTTCTATCGGAGTTTTGTTTATTTATTTTGATACGATTTTTTTTTTTTTAGGTGTATTTTATATATATATTTTTATACTTATTTACATAATTTTATATGTATTTTGAATATATATGAGTATTCGTATATATATTTTGATACAAATTTACATTATTAATGTGTATTTTGCATATCTATTTCAATACAAATTTACTTTATTGAACGTGCATTTTGTATATATATTTTAATACAAATTTAATTATTTTATATGTATGAAATTTGTATGAAAATAGATATACAAAATAAGGTAGATTCGTTTCAAATTCAATAAAAAAAATTCAGATAAAAGAACGTATATTTGTAGAAAAAATAAATATACAAAATACACATAAGATAACGAAAATTTGTATGAAAATATATAAAAAAATAAACAAAAATAATTTCAATTTGTATGAAAATAAATATACAAAATACACATGTATTTTGTATATCTATTTTCACACAAATTTAATTACTTTTGTGTATTTTTGCAAATAGTTTTATATAAATTTACGTTATTTTATTTGTATTTTGTATATTTATATTTATACAATACACATTCTTTTATTAGTATTTTCTTTATTTATTTTCATACGAGTTTACATTATTTTATGTGTATTTTGTATACCTTTTTTTATACGTATTTACTTCATTTTATGTGTATTTTGTATATTTATTTTCATAGAAATCTACGTTATTTTATGTGTATTCGTATATATATTTTGAAAAAAATTTACATGGTTTTATATGTATTTTGCATATCTATTTCAATACAAATTTACCTTATTGTATGTGCATTTTGTATATTTATTTTAATACAAATTCAAATATTTTATGTGTCTTGGTATATATATTTTTATAAAAAATGCGTTATTTTATGGGTATTTTGCATCTTAATTTTCATACAAATTTACATTATTTTATTAATATTCTGTGTATTTATTTTGATACGATTTTATATTATTCTATTTGTGTTTTGTATATATTTTTTATACATATTTACATTATTTAGTGTGTATTTTTTCTATATATTTTATACAAATTTACGTTGTGCATTTTGTATATATATATATATATATATATATATATATATATATATATATATATATATATATATATATATATATATATATATATATATATATATATATATATATATATATATATATATATATATATATATATATATATATATATATATATATATATATATATATATATATATATATATATATATATATATATATATATATATATATATATATATATATATATATATATATATATATATATATATATATATATATTTAAAATTAGTTATTGTTTGTTTTTTGTGTATATCTATTTTCATACAAATTTAATTACTTTTGTGGATTTTTGTATATACTTTTATATCAATTTACGTTATTTTATGTGTATTTTGTATATTTATATTTATACAAATACACATTCTTTTATTGGTATTTTGTTTATTTATTTCGATACGAGTTTACATTATTTTATGTGTATTTTATGCACATTTTTTTATACGTATTTACTTCATTTTTATGTGTATTTTGTATATATTCTTTATAGAAATCTGCATTATTTTATGTGTTTTCGTATATATATTTTGATACAAATTTACATTGTTTTATATGTATTTTGCATATCTATTTCAATACAAATTTAACTTATTGTGTGTGCATTTTGTATATTTATTTTAATACAAATTCAAATATTTTATGTGTGTTTTGGTATATATATTTTTTATAAAAAATGCGTTATTTTATGGGTATTTTGCGTCTTTATTTTCATGCAAATTTATATTATTTTATTAATATTCTGTGTATTTATTTTGATACGATTTTACATTATTCTATTTGTGTTTTGTATATATTTTTTTATACTTATTTACATTATTTAATGTGTATTTTGTATATATATTTCATACAATTTTACGTTATTTTAAGTGTATTTGTTTATATATTTTCATTCAAACTTACATTATTTTATGTGTATTTTGTATATGTATTTCAATACAAGTTTGCCTAATTTTATGTGTATTTTGCATATCTATTTTCAAACAAATTTAAATAGTTTTTGTGTGTTTTTGTATATATTTTTATACAAATTTTAGTTATTTTATTTGTATTTTCTATATATATTTTCCTACAAATATACATTCTTTTATTGGAATTTTATCTATTTATTCTGATACGAATTTACTTTATTTTATGTGTATTTTGTATATATATTTTTCTACGTATTTACATTATTTTATGTGTATTTTGTATATATATTTTCATAAAATTTTTTTTTATTTTATTGTGTGTATTCGTATATAATTTGATACAAATTTTATACAAATTCATGTTATTTTATGTGTATTTGTATATATATTTTCATTCAAATCTACATTATTTTATGTGCATTTTTACATATATTTCATTACAAATTTACCTTATTTTATGTTTATTTTGAATATTTATTTCCTTCAATTTTAAATTTTTTTATGTGTATATATGTATTTGTATTTAGGTTATTTTATGTGTATTTTCTATATATATTTTCATCAAAAATTACATTATTTTATTGGTATTTTGTTAGTTTAATTCGATACGAATTTAGATTATTCATAGGCATTTTGTATACATATTTTTATACGCATTTACATTATTTAATGTGTGTTTTATATATTTATTTTTACGGAAATTTACTGTATTTTATGTGTATTTGTATAAATATAAATATACAAAATGCATATAAAATAAGGTAAATTTATATAAAACAATATACAAAGATACACAAAAGTAATTAAATTTGTATGAAAATAGATATAGAAAATACACACAAAATAAGCTTAATTTTATTTGAAATATATGTACAAAATACATAAAATAAAGTAAATTTGTATCAAAATATTTTTACAAATACACATATGATTACGTAAATTTTATATAAAAATATATAAACAAAATACACATTAAATAATGTAGTTACGTATAAAAAATATATACAAAATACACATATAATCATGTAATTCGTATCAAAATAAATAAACAAAATACCAATAAAATAATGTAGATTTTTATGAGAAAACATATACAAAATACACATAAAATAAATAAATTTCTATAAAAATATATGTACAAAAATGCACATAAAATAAATTTGCATTAAAAAATCTATACAAAACACACATTACATAATGTAAATGAGTATAAACATATGTATACAAAATACATTTGAAAAAATCTAAAATCGTATCGAGTTAAATAAAGAAAATACCAATAAAATAATGTAATTTTGGATGAAGATATATATAGAAAATACACATAAAATTACGTAAATACAAATACAAATATACACATAAAATAATTTAAAATTGAATGAAATAAATATACAAAATAATCATAAAATAAGGTAAATTTGTTATGAAAAATATGTGAAAATACACGTAAAATAAAATAAATTTGTATGAAAATATACATACAAATACACATAAAATAACATGAATTTGTATAAAATTTGTATCAAAATAAATAGGAATACACACAATAAAATAATGTAAATTTTTATTAAAATATATATACAAAATACACATAAAATAATGTAAATACGTAGAAAAATATATATGCAAAATACACATAAAATAATGTAAACTCGTATCAAAATAAATAAACAAAATTATAATAAAAGATTGTATATTTGTAGGAAAATACATATACAAAATACAAATAAAATAGCTAAATTTTTTTTAAAAATAAATACAAAAATACAAAAAAATAATTTAAATTTGTTTGAAAATATATATGCAAAATACACATAAAGTTAGGCAAATTTGTATTGAAATACATATACAAAATACACATAAAATAATGTAAATTTGTATGAAAATATATAAACAAATACACATAAAATAACGTAAATTTGGATAAAATATATATACAAAATATACATTAAATAATGTAAATATGTATAAAAATATATATACAAAATACACATAGAATAATGTTTAATCGTATCAAAATAAATAAACAGAATATCAATAAAATAATTTAAATTTGAATGAAAATAAAGATGCAAAATACCCATATAATAACGCATATATGCATAAAAATATATATACAAAAATACACATGAAATAATTAAATTTGTATTGAAATAAATATACAAAATGCATATACAATAAAGTAAATTTGTATTGAAATAATGTAAATTTGTATCAAAATATATATACGAATACACATAAAATAGAGTAAATTTCTATGAAAATATACATACAAAATACACATAAAATGATGTAAATAGTATAAAAATATATATACCAAATACACCTAAAGTAATGTAAATTCGTATCAAAATAAACAAACAAAATTCCGATAAAAGAACGTATAATTGTAGGAAAATAAATATACAAAATACACATAAAATAACGAAAATTTGTATAAAAATATATACAAAAAAAAAATAATAATAATTTCAATTTTTATGAAAATTGATATACAAAATACACATATAATTAGTTAAATTTGTACAAATTTGTACATGTACAAAATACACAAAATAATGAAAATTTGTATGAAATGAAAATAAATACACTACGTTGATTTATGAGTATTCGTATATAGATTTTGAAATACATTTACACTGTTTTATGTGTATTTTGCATATTTTTTCAATACAAATTTACCTTATTGTATATGCATTTTGTATATTAATTTTAATACAAATTTAATTATACTATGTGTATTTTTGTATATGTATTTTTATAAAAATATGCTTTATTTTATGGGTATTTTGCATTTTTATTTTCATACAAATTTACATTATTTTATTTATATTCTGTTTTTTTTTTTTAAACAATTGTACATTATTCTATGTGTATTTTGTATATCTATTTTTATACGTATTTACTTAATTTTATGTGTATTTTGTATATATATTTTTATAGAAATCTACGTTATTTTATGTGTATTCGTATATATATTTTTAAACAAATTTACATTGTTTTATATGTATTTTTGCATATCTCTTTCAATACAAGTTTACTTTATTGTATGTGCATTTTGTATATTTATTTCAATACAAATTTAAATATTTTATGTGAATTTTGGTATATATATTTTTATAAGAAATGCGCTATTTGATGGGAGTTTTGCATCTTTATTATCATACAAATTTACATTATTTTATTAATATTCGGTGTATTTATTTTGATACGATTTCACATTACTCTATTTGTTTTTCGTATATATTTTTTTTATACATATTTACATTATTTAATGTGTATCTTGCATATATATTTCATACAAATTTATTATCTATGATTTATTTTCATACAAATACACATTCTTTTCATGATATTTTGTTTATTTATTTTGACACGAATTTACCTAGATATGTATTTTGTATATATATTTTTATACGTATTTACATAATTTCATGTGAGTTTTGTATATATGTATTTCTATAGAAATCTACGTTATTTTATGTGTATTCGTATATATATTTTGAAACAAATTTACTTTGTTTTATATGTATTTTTGAATATATCTTTCAATACATATTTACCTTACTGTATATGCATTTGTATATTTATTTCAATACAAATTTAAATATTTTATGTGTATTTTGGTATATATATTTTTATAAAAAATGCGCTATTTTATGGGAATTTTGCATCTTTCTTTTCAAACAAATTTACATTATTTTATTGATATTCTGTGTATTTATATTGATAGGATTTTACATTATTCTATTTATTTTTTGTATATATTTTTTTTATACACATTTACATTATTTAATGTGTATCCTGTATATATATTTTATACACATTTACGTTATTTTAAGTGTATTTGTTTATATATTTTCATTCAAATTTACATTATTTTATGTGTATTTTGTATATGTATTTCAATACAAATTTACCAAATTTTATGTGCATTTTCTATATTTCTTTTCATACAAATTTTAAATATTTTTGTGTATTTTTGTATATAGTTTTATACAAATTTAGGTTATTTTATGTACGCATTTACATTATTTAATGTGTGTTTTGTATATATATTTTTATGCAAATTTACGTTATTTTATGTGTATTTGTATATGTTTTCTCATACAAATTTACATTATTTTATTGCTATTTTGTTTATTTATTTTGATACGAATAAAAATATATACACAAAATATACATAAAATAAACTAAATTTGTATTGAAATATATATACAAAATACATAAAATAATGTAAATTTTTAACAGATGCGCAAAAAATAACGTAAATTTGTTTTAAAATATACAAAATACACATTAAATAATGTAAATATGTATAAAAAAATATATTCAAAACACAAATAGAATAATATAAAATCGTATCAAAAAATATACCAGAATATTAATAAAACAATGTAAATTTGTATGAAAATAAAGATGCAAAATACCCATTAAATAACACATTTTTTTTAAAATATATATAGCAAAATACTTATGAAAAAATTAATTTGTATTAAAATAAATATACAAAATACACATACAATAGGGTAAATCTGGATTGAAATAGATATGCAAAATACATATAAAACAATGTAAATTTGTTTCAAAATATATATACGAATACACATAAAATAACGTAGATTTGTATAAAAATATATATACAAAATACACATAAAATGAAGTAAATACGTATAAGAAAATGTATACAAAATACACATAAAATAATGTAAATTCGTATCAAAATAAATAAACAAAATACCAATAAAAGAATGTGTATTTGTATAAATATAAATATACAAAATACACATAAAATAACGTAAATTTGTATAAAACTATATACAAAAATACACAGAAGTAATTAAATTCGTATGAAAATAGATATACAAAATACAGATAAAATAAGCTAAATTTGAATTGAAATGTATATACAAAATACATAAAATAATGTAAATTTGTATCAAAATATTTATAAAAATACATATAATAACGTAAATTTGTTTAAAAATATATAAACAAAATACAGATTAAGTAATGTAAATACGTATAAAAAATATGTACAAAATACACATATAATCATGTAATTCGTATCAAACTAAATAAACAAAATATCAATAAAATAATGTAAATTTGTATGAGAAAACATATACAAATACATATAAAATAACGCTAATTTCTTTTAAAATATATGTCCAAAAATGAAGTAACTTTGGATAAAAATATATATACAAAACACACATTAAATAATGTAAATGCGTACATAAAATAACCTAAATTTGTATAAAACTATATACAAAAATACATAAAAATAATTTAAATTTGTATGAAAAGAAATATACAAAATACACTTAAAATTATGTTAATTTGTATTGAAATACATATACAAAATACACATAAAATAATGTAAATTTGAAAGAAAATATATAAACAAATAAACATATAATAACGTAAATTTGTATGAAATATATATTCAAAATACACATTAAATAATGTAAATATGTATAAAAAAATATATACAAAACACAAATAGAATAATGTAAAATCGTATTAAAATATATACACAGAATATTAATAAAATAATGTAAATTTGTATGAAAATTAAGATGCAAAATACCTATAAAATAACGCATTTTTTATAAAATTATTGATACCAAAATACACATTAAATATTTGAATTTGTATTAAAATAAATATACAAAATGCACATACAATAAGGTAAATTTGTATTGAAATAGATATGCAAAATACATATAAAATAATGTAAATTTGTTTCAAAATATATATACGAATACACATAAAATAGCGTAGATTTCTATAAAAATACAAATACAAAATACACATAATATTAATTAAATACGAATGAAAAAAATGTATACAAAATACACATAAAATAATGTGAATTCGTATAAATGTAAATAAACAATATACCATTAAAAGAATGTGTATTTGTATAAATATAAATATACAAAATGCACATAAAATAACGTAAATTTATATAAAACTATATACATAAAATAACGCAAATTTCTATTAAAATATATGTACAAAAATGAACATAAAATAAATTTGCATAAAAATATGTATACTAAACACACTTTAGATAATGTAAATGAGTATAAAAATATGTATACAAAATACCTATGAAATAATCTAAATTCGTATCGAATTAAATTAAGAAAATACCAATAAAATAATGTAATTTTGGATGAAAATATATATACAAAATACATATAAAATAACCTAAATACAAATACAAATATACACATTAAATAATTTAAAATTGAATAAAATAAATATACAAAATAAACATAAAATAAGGTAGCCTAAAGATAACCTAAGATAACCTAAATACAAATACAAAAATACACATTAAATAATTTAAAATTGAATGAAATGAATATACAAAATAAACATAAAATAAGGTAAATTTGTAATAAAATATATGTAAGAATACACATAAAATAATATAAATATGTATGAAAATATATATACAAATACACATAAAATAGCATGAATTTGTATAAAATTTGTTTCAAAATATATACGAATACACACAAAAAAATAATGTAAATTTTTATGAAAATGTATATATAAAATACACATGAAATAATTTAAATACGTAGATAAATATATATATACAAAATACACATAAAATAATGTAAATTCGTAAAAAATTAAATACACAAAATTCCAATAAAAGAATGTATATTTGTAGGAAAATATATATACAAAAAACAAATAAAATAACTAAAATTTGTATAAAAATATATACAAAAATACACAAAAATAATTTTTATTTGTTTGAAAATAGATATGCAATATATACATAAAGTTAGGCAAATTTGTATTGAAATACATATACAAAACTCACATAAAATAATGTAAATTTGTATGAAAATATATAAACAAATATATATAAAATAACGTAAATTTGGATAAAATATATCTATAAAGTATACATTAAATATTTTAAATATGTATAAAAATATATTATATTATATATATTTTTATTGATATTTGCGTTATTTATGTGTATTTTGTATATGTTTTCTCATAGAAATTTACATTATTTTATTGGTATTTTGCCTATTTATTTTGATACGAATTACATGATTATTTGTGTATTTTGTACATTTTTTTATACGTATTTACATTATTTAATGTGTATTTTGTTTATATATTTTTATACAAAATTACGTTATTATATGTGTATTGTATAAGTATTTTGATACAAATTTACATTATTTTATGTATTTTTTTTATATATTTCAATTCAAATTTAGCTTATTTTATGTGTATTTCGAATATCTATTTATTTTAATACAAAATCAAATATTTTATGTTTTTTCGTATATATATTTTTATAAAAAATGCGTTATTTTATGGGTATTTTGCATCTTAATTTTCATACAAATTTACATTATTTTATTAATATTTTCTGTATTTATTTTGATACGACTTTACATTATTTTATTTGTGTTTTGTATATATTTTTTTATACATATTTACATTATTTAATGTGTTTTTTGTATATATATTTGATACATATTTACGTTATTTTAAGTTATTTTATGTGTATTTCTTTATATATTTTGACACAAATTTACAATATTTTATGGGTATTTTGTATATATGTTTCAAAAGAAATTTACCTAGTTTTATGTGTATTTTGAATATCTATTTTCACACAAACTCAAACTATTTTTATGTATTTTTGTATATATTTCAATACCAATTTTAGTTATGTAATGTGTATTTTGTAAATCTATTTTCATTCAAATATATATTATTTTATTGGTATTTTGTTGATTTATATTGATACGAATTTACATTATTTTATATGTACTTTGTAATTATATTTTTATACGCATTTACATTATTTAATATTTATTTTGAATATATAATTTTATACAAATTCATGGTATTTTATGTGTATTTGTATATATATTTTCATATAAATTTACATTATTTTATGTGTATTTTGTACATGTATTTCATTACAAATTTACCTTATTTTATGTTTATTTTGTATGTGTTTTTTGCACATTTATATTTATACAAATACACATTCTTTTATTGGTATTTTGTTTATTTATTTTGTTTCGAATTTACATTATTTTATGTGTATTTCTTTACATTTTTTTATACGTATTTACTTAATTTTATGTGTATTTTGTATATATATTTTTATAGAAATCTACGTTATTTTATGTGTATTCGTATATATATTTTGAAACAAATTTACATTCTTTTATATGTATTTTTTCATATCTCTTTCAATAGAAGTTTACCTTATTGTATGTGCATTTTGTATATTTATTTCAATACAAATTTAAATATTTTATGTGTATTTTGGTATATATATTTTTATAAGAAATGCGCTATTTGATGGGAATTTTGCATCTTTATTTTCACACAAATTTTAATTATTTTATTAATATTCGGTGTATTTATTTTGATACAATTTTACATTACTCTATTTGTTTTTTGTATATATATTTTTGTGTATTTTTGTATATAGTTTTATACAAATTTAGGTTATTTTATGAACGCATTTATATTATTTAATGTGTGTTTTGAATATATATTTTTATGCAAATTTACTTTATTTTATGTGCATTTTTGTACATATATTTTTTTAGAAATTTGCGTTATTTTATGTGTATTTGTATATGTTTTCTCATACAAATTTACATTATTTTATTGCTATTTTGTTTATTTATTTTGTTACGAATGAAAATAGATATACAAAATATACATAAAATAAACTAAATTTGTATTGAAATATATATACAAAATACATAAAATAATGTAAATTTGCATCAAAATATTTTAATAGATGCGCATAAAATAACGTAAATTTGTTTTAAAATATACAAAATACACATTAAACAATGTAAATATGTATAAAAAAATATATACAAAACACAAATAGAATAATGTAAAATCGTATCAAAATAAATACACAGAATATTAATAAAACAATGTAAGTTTGTTATAAAAATATATATACCAAAATACACATGAAAAAATTAATTTGTATTAAAATAAATATACAAAATACACATACAATAAGGTAAATCTGTATTGAAATAGATATGCAAAATACATATAAAACAATGTAAATTTGTTTCAAAATATATATACGAATACACATAAAATAATGTAGATTTGTATAAAAATATATATACAAAATACACATAAAATGAAGTAAATACGTATAAGAAAATGTATACAAAATACACATAAAATAATGTAAATTCGTATCAAAATAAATAAACAAAATACCAATAAAAGAATGTGTATTCGTATAAATATAAATATACAAAATACACATAAAATAACGTAAATTTGTATAAAACTATATACAAAAATACACAGAAGTAATTAAATTCGTATGAAAATAGATATACAAAATACAGATAAAATAAGGTAAATTTGAATTGAAATGTATATACAAAATACATAAAATAATGTAGATTTGTATCAAAATATTTATAAAAATACTTATAAAATAACGCATTTTTTTATTTATAAAAATATATATACCAAAATACACATCAAAAAATTAAATTTATATTAAAATAAATATACAAAAAACACATACAATAAGGTAAATTTGTATTGAAATAGATATGCA
Organism: Eriocheir sinensis; assembly: GCF_024679095.1. Classification (NCBI taxonomy): domain Eukaryota; kingdom Metazoa; phylum Arthropoda; class Malacostraca; order Decapoda; family Varunidae; genus Eriocheir; species Eriocheir sinensis. The sequence goes on from NC_066533.1 coordinate 3,480,654, forward strand.
AAATACATATAAAACAATGTAAATTTGTTTCAAAATATATATACGAATACACATAAAAAAACGTAGATTTCTATAAAAATATATATACAAAATACACATAAAATGAAGTAAATACATATAAAAAAATGTATACAAAATACACATAAAATAATGTAAATTCGTATCAAAATAAATATACAAAATACCAATAAAAGAATGTGTATTTGTATAAATATAAATATACAAAATACACATAAAATAACGTAAATTTATATAAAACTATATACAAAAATACAGAGAAGTATTTTAATTTGTATGAAAATAGATATACAAAATGTGGTAAATTCGTTTCAAATTCAATAAACAAAATTCAGATAAAAGAACGTATATTTGTAGAAAAAATAAATATACAAAATACACATTAAATAACGAAAATTTGTATGAAAATATATAAAAAAATAAACAAAAATAATTTCAATTTGTATGAAAATAAATATACAAAATACATATGTATTTTGTATATCTATTTTCACACAAATTTAATTACTTTTGTGTATTTTTGCATATAGTTTTATATAAATTTACGTTATTTTATTTGTATTTTGTATATTTATATATATACAATACACATTCTTTTATAAGTATTTTGTTTATATATTTTGATACGAGTTTACATTATTTTATGTGTATTTTGAATACCTTTTTTTTTATACGTATTTACTTCATTTTATGTGTATTTTGTATATTTATTTTCATAGAAATCTACGTTATTTTATGTGTATTCGTATATATATTTTGAAAAAAATTTACATGGTTTTATATGTATTTTGCATATCTATTTCAATACAAATTTACCTTATTGTATGTCCATTTTGTATATTTATTTTAATACAAATTCAAATATTTTATGTGTGTCTTGGTATAAATATTTTTATAAAAAATGCGTTATTTTATGGGTATTTTGCATCTTAATTTTCATACAAATTTACATTATTTTATTAATATTCTGTGTATTTATTTTGATACGATTTTATATTATTCTATTTATGTTTTGTATATATTTTTTTATACATATTTACAGTATTTAATGTGTATTTTTTATATATATTTTATACAAATTTACGTTATTTGAAGTGTATTTGTTTATATATTTTCATTCAGATTTATATTATTTTATGTGTATTTTGTAAATGTATTTCAATACAAATTTACCTAATTTTATGTGTATTTTGTATATCTTTTTTCATACAAATTAAAATTATTTTTGTGTATTTTTGTATACAGTTTTATACAAATTTAGGTGATTTTATGTGTATATTGTATATCTATTTTCATATATATACACATTCTTTTATTGATATTTTGTTTATTTATTTTGACGCGAATTTTCATTATTTAATGTGTATTATATATATATATATATATATATATATATATATATATATATATATATATATATATATATATATATATATATATATATATATATATATATATATATATATATATATATATATATATATATATATATATATATATATATATATATATATATATATATTTATACGTGTTTACATCATTTGATGTGTATTTTGTATATATATTTCTATAGAAATCTACGTTGATTTATGAGTATTCGTATATAGATTTTGAAATAAATTTACACTGTTTTAGTTGTATTTTGCATATTTTCTCAATACAAATTTACCTTATTGTATATGCATTTTGTATATTAATTTTAATACAAATTTAATTATGCTATGTGTATTTTTGTATATGTACTTTTATAAAAATAAGCTTTATTTTATGGGTATTTTGCATTTTTATGTTCATACAAATTTACATTATTTTATTTATATTCTGTTTATTTTTTTTTTAAACAATTTTACATTATTCTATTTGTATTTTGTATATCTATTTTTATACGTATTTACTTAATTTTATGTGTATTTTGTATATATATTTTTATAGAAATCTACGTTATTTTATGTGTTTCTTATATATATTTTGAAACAAATCTACATTGTTTTATATGTATTTTTGCATATCTCTTTCAATACAAATTTACCTTATTGTATGTGCATTTTGTATATTTATTTCAATACAAATTTAAATATTTTATGTGTATTTTGGTATATATATTTTTATAAGAAATGCGCTATTTGATGGGAATTTTGCATCTTTATTTTCATACAAATTTACATTATTTTATTAATATTCGGTGCATTTATTTAGATACGATTTCACATTATTCTATTTGTTTTTTGTATATATTTTTTTTATACATATTTACATTATTTAATGTGTATCTTGCATATATATTTCATACAAATTTATTATCTATTATTTATTTTCATACAAATACACATTCTTTTCATGATATTTTGTTTATTTATTTTGACACGAATTTACCTAGATATGTATTTTGTATATATATTTTTATAAGTATTTATATAATTTCATGTGTATTTTGTATATATATTTTTATAGAAATCTACGTTATTTTATGTGTATTCGTATATATATTTTGAAACAAATTTACTTTGTTTTATATGAATTTTTGAATATATTTTTCAATACATATTTACCTTACTGTAAATGCATTTTGTATATTTATTTCAATACAAATTTAAATATCTTATGTGTATTTTGGTATATATATTTTTATAAAAAATGCGCTATTTTATGATAATTTTGCATCTTTCTTTTCATACAAATTTACATTATTTTATTGATATTCTGTGTATTTATATTGATAGGATTTTACATTATTCTATTTCTTTTTTGTATATTTTTTTTTATACACATTTACATTATTTAATGTGTATCTTGCATATATATTTTATACACATTTACGTTATTTTAAGTGTATTTGTTTATATATTTTCATTCAAATTTACATTATTTTATGTGTATTTTGTATATGTATTTCAATACAAATTTACCTAATTTTATGTGTATTTTGTATATTTCTTTTCATACAAATTTTAAATATTTTTGTGTATTTTTGTATATAGTTTTATACAAATTTAGGTTATTTTATGTACGCATTTACATTATTTAATGTGTGTTTTGTATACATATTTTTTATGTAAATTTACTTTATTGTATGTGCATTTTTGTACATATATTTTTTTAGAAATTTGCGTTATTTTATGTGTACTTGTATATGTTTTCTCATACAAATTTACATTATTTTATTGCTATTTTGTTTATTTATTTTGATACGAATGAAAATAGATAAACAAAATATACATAAAATAAACTAAATTTGTATTGAAATATATATACAAAATACATAAAATAATGTAAATTTGTATCAAAATATTTTAACAGATGCGCATAAAATAACGTAAATTTGTTTTAAAATATACAAAATACACATTAAATAATATGTATAAAAAAACATATACAAAACACAAATAGAATAATGTAAAATCGTATCAAAATAAATACACAGAATATTAATAAAACAATGTAAATTTGTATGAAAATAAAGATGCAAAATACCCATTAAATAACGCATTTTTTATAAAAATATATATACCAAAATACACATGAAAAAATTAATTTGTTTTAAAATAAATATACAAAATACACATACAATAAGGTAAATCTGTATTGAAATAGATATGCAAAATACATATAAAACAATGTAAATTTGTTTCAAAATATATATACGAATATACATAAAATGAAGTAAATACGTATAAGAAAATGTATACAAAATACACATAAAATAATGTAAATTCGTATCAAAATAAATAAACAAAATACCAATAAAAGAATGTGTATTCGTATAAATATAAATATACAAAATACACATAAAATAACGTAAATTTGTGTAAAACTATATACAAAAATACACAGAAGTAATTAAATTCGTATGAAAATAGATATACAAAATACAGATAAAATAAGCTAAATTTTAATTGAAATGTATATACAAAATACATAAAATAATGTAGATTTGTATCAAAATATTTATAAAAATACCCATAAAATAACGCATTTTTTTATTTATAAAAATATATATACCAAAATACACATCAAAAAATTAAATTTATATTAAAATAAAAATACAAAAAACACATACAATAAGGTAAATTTGTATTGAAATAGATATGCAAAATACATATAAAACAATGTAAATTTGTTTCAAAATATATATACGAATACACATAAAAAAACGTAGATTTCTTTAAAAATATATATTCAAAATACACATAAAATGAAGTAGATACATATAAAAAAATGTATACAAAATACACATAAAATAATGTAAATTCGTATCAAAATAAATATACAAAATACCAATAAAAGAATGTGTATTTGTATAAATATAAATATACAAAATACACATAAAATAACGTAAATTTATATAAAACTATATACAAAAATACAGAGAAGTATTTAAATTTGTATGAAAATAGATATACAAAATGTGGTAAATTCGTTTCAAATTCAATAAACAAAATTCAGATAAAAGAACGTATATTTGTAGAAAAAATAAATATACAAAATACACATTAAATAATGAAAATTTGTATGAAAATATATAAAAAAATAAACAAAAATAATTTCAATTTGTATGAAAATTAATATACAAAATACATATGTATTTTGTATATCTATTTTCACACAAATTTAATTACTTTTGTGTATTTTTGCAGATAGTTTTATATAAATTTACGCAATTTTATTTGTATTTTGTATATTTATATATATACAATACACATTCTTTTATTAGTATTTTGTTTATTTATTTTGATACGAGTTTACATTATTTTATGTGTATTTTGTATACCTTTTTTTTATACGTATTTACTTCATTTTATGTGTATTTTGTATATTTATTTTCATAGAAATCTTCGTTATTTTATGTGTATTCGTATATATATTTTGAAAAAAATTTACATGGTTTTATATGTATTTTGCATATCTATTTCAATACAAATTTACCTTATTGTATGTGCATTTTGTATATTTATTTTAATACAAATTCAAATATTTTATGTGTGTCTTGGTATAAATATTTTTATAAAAAATGCGTTATTTTATGGGTATTTTGCATCTTAATTTTCATACAAATTTACATTATTTTATTAATATTCTGTGTATTTATTTTGATACGATTTTCTATTTTTCTATTTGTGTTTTGTATATATTTTTTTATACATATTTACAGTATTTAATGTGTATTTTTTATATATATTTTATACAAATTTTCGTTATTTGAAGTGTATTTGTTTATATATTTTCATTCAGATTTACATTATTTTATGTGTATTTTGTAAATGTATTTCAATACAAATTTACCTAATTTTATGTGTATTTTGTATATTTTTTTTCATACAAATTAAAATTATTTTTGTTTATTTTTGTATATAGTTTTATACAAATTTAGGTGATTTTATGTGTATATTGTATATCTATTTTCATATATATACACATTCTTTTATTGATATTTTGTTTATTTATTTTGACGTGAATTTACATTATTTAATGTGTATTTTATATATATATATATATATATATATATATATATATATATATATATATATATATATATATATATATATATATATATATATATATATATATATATATATATATATATATATATATATATATATATATATATATATATATATATATATATATATATATATATATATATATATATATATATATTTATACGTGTTTTCATCATTTGATGTGTATTTTGTATATATATTTCTATAGAAATCTACGTTGATTTATGAGTATTCGTATATAGATTTTGAAATAAATTTACACTGTTTTATGTGTATTTTGCATATTTTTTCAATACAAATTTACCTTATTGTATATGCATTTTGTATATTAATTTTAATACAAATTTAATTATGCTATGTGTATTTTGTATATATTTTATAAAATATGCTTTATTTTATGGGTATTTTGCATTTTTATTTTCATACAAATTTACATTATTTTATTTATATTCTGTTTATTTTTTTTTTAAACAATTTTACATTATTCTATGTGTATTTTGTATATCTATTTTTATACGTATTTACTTAATTTTATGTGTATTTTGTATATATATTTTTATACAAATCTACGTTATTTTATGTGTATTCGTATATATATTTTGAAACAAATTTACATGGTTTTATATGTATTTTTGCATATCTCTTTCAATACAAATTTACCTTATTGTATGTGCATTTTGTATATTTATTTCAATAAAAATTTAAATATTTTATGTTTGTTTTGGTATATATATTTTTATAAGAAATGCGCTATTTGATGGGAATTTTGCATCTTTATTTTCATACAAATTTACATTATCTTATTAATATTCGGTGTAATTATTTTGATACGATTTCACATTATTCTATTTGTTTTTTGAATATATTTTTTTTATACATATTTATATTATTTAATGTGTATCTTGCATATATATTTCATACAAATTTATTATCTATTATTTATTTTCATACAAATACACATTCTTTTCATGATATTTTGTTTATTTATTTTGACACGAATTTACCTAGATATGTATTTTGTATATATATTTTTATACGTATTTACATAATTTCATGTGTATTTTGTGTATATATTTCTATAGAAATCTACGTTATTTTATGTGTATTCGTATATATATTTTGAAACATATTTACTTTGTTTTATATGTATTTTTGAATATCTCTTTCAATACATATTTACCTTACTGTATATGCATTTTGTATATTTATTTCAATACAAATTTAAATATTTTGTGTATTTTGGTATATATATTCTTATAAAAAATACGCTATTTTATGGGTATTTTGCATCTTTCTTTTCAAACAAATTTACATTATTTTATTGATATTCTGTGTATTTATATTGATAGGATTTTACATTATTCTATTTCTTTTTTGTATATATTTTTTTATACACATTTACATTATTTAATGGTTATCTTGCATATATATTTTATACACATTTACGTTATTTGAAGTGTATTTGTTTATATATTTTCATTCAAATTTACATTATTTTATGTGTATTTTGTATATGTATTTCAATACAAATTTACCTAATTTTATGTGTATTTTGTATATTTCTTTTCATACAAATTTTAAATATTTTTATGTATTTTTTTTATATAGTTTTATACAAATTTAGGTTATTTTATGTACGCATTTACATTATTTAATGTGTGTTTTGTATATATATTTTTATGCAAATTTACTTTATTTATGTGCATTTTTGTACATATACTTTTTTAGAAATTTGCGTTATTTTATGTGTATTTGATGCGCATAAAATAACGTAAATTTGCTTTAAAATATACAAAATACACATTAAATAATGTAAATATGTATAAAAAAATATATACAAAACACAAATAGAATAATGTAAAATCGTATCAAAATAAATACACAGAATATTAATAAAACAATGTAAATTTGTATGAAAATAAAGATGCAAAATACCCATTAAATAACGCATTTTTTTTTAAATATATATACCAAAATACACATGAAAAAATTAATTTGTATTAAAATAAATATACAAAATACACATACAATAAGGTAAATCTGTATTGAAATATATGTGCAAAATACATATAAAACAATGTAAATTTGTTTCAAAATATATATACGAATACACATAAAATAACGTAGATTTGTATAAAAATATATATACAAAATATACATAAAATGAAGTAAAAACGTATAAGAAAATGTATACAAAATACACATAAAATAATGTAAATTCGTATCAAAATAAATAAAAAAATACCAATAAAAGAATGTGTATTTGTATATATATAAATATTCAAAATACACATAAAATAACGTAAATTTGTATACAACTATATACAAAAATACACAGAAGTAATTAAATTCGTATGAAAATAGATATACAAAATACAGATAAAATAAGCTAAATTTGAATTGAAATGTATATACAAAATACATAAAATAATGTAGATTTGTATCAAAATATTTATAAAAATACCCATAAAATAACGCATTTTTTTTATTTATAAAAATATATATACAAAAATACACATCAAAAAATTAAATTTGTATTAAAATAAGTATACAAAAAACACATACAATAATGTAAATTTGTAATGAAATAGATATGCAAAATACATATAAAGCAATGTAAATTTGTTTCAAAATATATATACGAATAGACATAAAATAACGTAGATTTTTTTAAAAATATACATACAAAATACACATAAAATGAAGTAAATACGTATAAAAAAATGTATACAAAATACACATAAAATAATGTAAATTCGTATCAAAATAAATATACAAAATACCAATAAAAGAATGTGTATTTGTATAAATATAAATATACAAAATACACATAAAATAACGTAAATTTATATAAAACTATATACAAAAATACACAAGTATTTTAATTTATATGAAAATAGATATACAAAATAAGGTAAATTCGTTTCAAATTCAATAAACAAAATTCAAATAAAAGAACGTATATTTGTAGAAAAAATAAATATACAAAATACACATTAAATAACGAAAATTTGTATTAAAATATATAAAAAACAAAACAAAAATAATTTCAATTTGTATGAAAATAAATATACAAAATACACATGTATTTTGTATATCTATTTTCACACAAATTTAATTACTTTTGTGTATTTTTGCATATAGTTTTATATAAATTTACGTTATTTTATTTGTATTTTGTATATTTATATATATACAATACAATCTTTTATTAGTATTTTGTTTATTTATTTTGATACGAGTTTACATTATTTTATGTGTATTTTGTATACCTTTTTTTATACGTATTTACTTCATTTTATGTGTATTTTGTATATTTATTTTCATAGAAATCTACGTTATTTTATGTGTATTCGTATATATATTTTGAAACAAATTTACATAGTTTTATATGTATTTTTGCATATCTCTTTCAATACAAATTTACCTTATTGTATGTGCATTTTTTATATTTATTTCAATACAAATTTAAATATTTTATGTATATTTTGGTATATATATTTTTATAAGAAATGCGCTATTTGATGGGAATTTTGCATCTTTATTTTCATACAAATTTACATTATTTTATTAATATTCGGTGTATCTATTTTGATACGATTTCACATTATTCTATTTGTTTTTTGTATATATTTTTTTTATACATATTTACATTATTTAATGTGTATCTTGCATATATATTTCATACAAATTTATTATCTATTATTTATTTTCATACAAATACACATTCTTTTCATGATATTTTGTTTATTTATTTTGACACGAATTTACCTAGATATGTATTTTGTATATATATTTTTATACGTATTTACATAATTTCATGTGTATTTTGTATATATATTTCTATAGAAATCTACGTTATTTTATGTGTATTCGTATATATATTTTGAAACATATTTACTTTGTTTTATATGTATTTTTGAATATCTCTTTCAATACATATTTACCTTACTGTATATGCATTTTGTATGTTTATTTCAATACAAATTTAAATATTTGATGTGTATTTTGGTATATATAATGCGCTATTTTATGGGAATTTTGCATCTTTCTTTTCATACAAATTTACATTATTTTATTGATATTCTGTGTATTTATATTGATGCGATTTTACATTATTCTATTTCTTTTTTGTATATACTTTTTTATACACATTTACATTATTTAATGTGTATCTTGCATATATGTTTTATACACATTTACGTTATTTTAAGTGTATTTGTTTATATATTTTCATTCAAATTTACATTATTTTATGTGTATTTTGTATATGTATTTTAATACAAATTTACCTAATTTTATGTGTATTTTGTATATTTCTTTTCATACAAATTTTAAATATTTATATGTATTTTTGTATATAGTTTTATACAAATTTAGGTTATTTAATGTATGCATTTACATTATTTAATGTGTGTTTTGTATATATATTTTTATGCAAATTTACTTTATTTTATGTGCATTTTTGAACATATATTTTTTTAGAAATTTGCGTTATTTTATGTGTATTTGTATATGTTTTCTCATACAAATTTACAATATTTTATTGCTATTTTGTTTATTTATTTTGATACGAATGAAAATAGATATACAAAATATACATAAAATAAACTAAATTTGTATTGAAATATATATACAAAATACATAAAATAATGTAAATTTGTATCAAAATATTTTAACAGATGCGCATAAAATAACGTAAATTTGTTTTAAAATATACAAAATACACATTAAATATTGTAAATATGTATAAAAAAATATATCCAAACATAAATAGAATAATGTAAAATCGTATCAAAATAAATACACAGAATATTAATAAAACAATGTAAATTTGTATGAAAATAAAGATGCAAAATACCCATTAAATAACGCATTTTTTATTATATTTTATTATATTTGAATTTGTATTAAAATAAATATACAAAATACACATTCAATAAGGTAAATCTGTATTGAAATAGATATGCAAAATACATATAAAACAATGTAAATTTGTTTCAAAATATATATACGACTACACATAAAATAACATAGATTTGTAAAAAATATATATACAAAATACACAAAAAATGAAATAAAAACGTATAAGAAAATGTATACAAAATACACATAAAATAATGTAAACTCGTATCAAAATAAATAAACAAAATACCAATAAAAGAATGTGTATTTGTATAAATATAAATATACAAAAAACACATAAAATAACGTAAATTTGAATAAAACTATATACAAAAATACACAGAAGTAATTAAATTAGTATGAAAATAGATATACAAAATACAGATAAAATAAGCTAAATTTGAATTGAAATGTATATATAAAAATATATATACCAAAATACACATAAAAAAATTAAATTTGTATTAAAATAAATATACAAAAAACACATACAATAAGGTAAATTTGTATTGAAATAGATATGCAAAATACATATAAAACAATGTAAATTTGTTTCAAAATATATATACGAATACACATAAAATAACGTAGATTTCAATAAAAATATATATACAAAATACACATAAAATGAAGTAAATACGTATAAAAAAAATGTATACAAAATACACATAAAATAATGTAAATTCGTATCAAAATAAATATACAAAATACCAATAAAAGAATGTGTATTTGTATAAATATAAATATACAAAATACACATAAAATAACGTAAATTTATATAAAACTATATACAAAAATACAGAGAAGTATTTTAATTTGTATGAAAATAGATATACAAAATGTGGTAAATTCGTTTCAAATTCAATAAACAAAATTCAGATAAAAGAACGTATATATGTAGAAAAAATAAATATACAAAATACACATTAAATAACGAAAATTTGTATGAAAATATATAAAAAAATAAACAAAAATAATTTCAATTTGTATGAAAATAAATATACAAAATACACATGTATTTTGTATATCTATTTTCACACAAATTTAACTACTTTTGTGTATTTTTGCATATAGTTTTATATAAATTTACGTTATTTTATTTGTATTTTGTATATTTATATATATGCAATACACATTCTTTTATTAGTATTTTGTTTATTTATTTTGATACGAGTTTGCATTATTTTATGTGTATTTTGTATACCTTTTTTTATACGTATTTACTTCATTTTATGTGTATTTTGTATATTTATTTTTATAGAAATCTACGTTATTTTATGTGTATTCGTATATATATTTTGAAAAAAATTTACATGGTTTTATATGTATTTTGCATATCTATTTCAATACAAATTTACCTTATTGTATGTGCATTTTGTATATTTATTTTAATATAAATTCAAATATTTTATGTGTGTCTTGGTATAAATATTTTTATAAAAAATGCGTTATTTTATGGGTATTTTGCATCTTAATTTTCATACAAATTTACATTATTTTATTAATATTCTGTGTATTTATTTTGATACGATTTTATATTATTTTATTTATTTTTTTTTTATATTTTTTTATACATATTTACATTATTTAATGTGTATTTTTTATATATATTTTATACAAATTTACGTTATTTTAAGTATATTTGTTTATATATTTTCATTCAAATTTAGATTATTTTATGTGTATTTTGTAAATGTATTTCAATACAAATTTACCAAATTTTATGTGTATTTTGTATATTTATTTTCATACAAATTAAAACTATTTTTGTGTATTTTTGTATATAGTTTTATACAAATTTAGGTGATTTTATGTGTATATTGTATATCTATTTTCATACAAATACACATTCTTTTATAGATATTTTGTATATTTATTTTGACGCTAATTTACATTATTTAATGTGTATTTCATATATATATATGTATATATATATATATATATATATATATATATATATATATATATATATATATATATATATATATATATATATATATATATATATATATATATATATATATATATATATATATATATATATATATATATATATATATATATATATATATATATATATATATATATATATATATATATATATATATATATATATATATATATATATATATATATATATATATATATATATTTCCATATAAATCTACGTTGATTTATGAGTATTCGTATATAGATTTTGAAATCAATTTACACTGTTTTATGTGTATTTTGCATATTTTTTCAATACAAATTTACCTTATTGTATATGCATTTTGTGTATTAATTTTAATACAAATTTAATTATGCTATGTGAATTTTTGATATATGTATTTTTATAAAAATATGCTTTATTTTATGGGTATTTTGCATTTTTATTTTCATACAAATTTACATTATTTTATTTGTATTCTGTTTTTTTTTTTTTTTAAACAATTTTACATTATTCTATGTGTATTTTGTATATCTATTTTTATACGTATTTACTTAATTTTATGAATATTTTGTATATATATTTTTATAGAAATCTACGTTTTTTTATTTGTATTCGTATATATATTTTGAAACTAATTTACATTGTTTTATATGTATTTTTGCATATCTCTTTCAATACAAATTTACCTTATTGTATGTGCATTTTGTATATTTATTTAAATACAAATTTAAAAATTTTATGTGTATTTTGGTATATATATTTTTTACATTATTTTATTAATATTCGGTGTATTTATTTTGATACGATTTTACATTATTCTATTTGTTTCTTGTATATACATTTTTATACATATTTACATTATTTAATGTGTATCTTGCATAAAAATTTTATACAAATTTATTATCTATTATCTATTTTTACATTATTTGATATGTATTTTGTATATATATTTTTATACGTATTTACATAATTTCATATGTATTTTTTATATATATTTAATAGATATTCAAAATACACATAAAATAAACTAAACTTGTATCAAACTATATACAAAAATACACAAAAATATTTTAAATTTGTATGAAAATAAATATACAAAATACACATAAAATTAGGTAAATTTGTATGGAAATACATATACAAAACACACATAAAATAATGTAAATTTGTGTGAAAATACATAAACAAATACACTTAAAATAACGTAAATTTGTATAAAAAAATATATTCAAAACACAAATAGAATAATGTAAAATCGTTTCAAAATAAATACACAGAATATTAATAAAATAATGTAGATTTGTATGAAAATCAAGAGGCAAAATACCCATAAAATAACGCATTTTTTTTATTTATAAAAATATATATACCAAAATACACATAAAAAAATTAGATTTGTATTAAAATAAATATATAAAAAAACCATACAATAAGGTAAATTTGTATTGAAATAGATATGCAAAATACATATAAGGCAATGTAAATTTGTTTCAAAATATGTATACGAATACACATAAAATAACGTAGATTTCTATAAATATATATATACAAAATACACATAAAATGAAGTAGATACGTAAAAAAAAATGTATACAAAATACACATAAAATAATGTAAATTCGTATCAAAATAAATAAACAAAATACCAATAAAAGAAAGTGTATTTGTATAAATATAAATATACAAAATACACATAAAATAACGTAAATTTATATAAAACTATATACAAAAATACACAGAAGTAATTAAATTTGTATGAAAATATATACAAAATACACACAAAATAAGCTAAATTTGAATTGAAATATATATACAAAATACATGAAATAAAGTAAATTTGTATCAAAATATTTATACAAATACACATATAATAACGTAAATTTGTATGAAAATATATAAACAAAATACACATTAAATAATGTAAATACGTATAAAAAAATGTGTACAAAATACACATATAATCATATAATTCGTATCAAAATAAATAAACAAAATACCAATAAAATAATATAAATTTGTATGAGTAAACGTGTATGTTGCATATTTTTTCAATACAAATTTATCTTATTATATACGCATTTTGTATATTAATTTTAATACAAATATAATCATTCGATGAGTATTTTTGTATCTGTATTTTTATAAACATATGCTTTATTTTTTGGGTATTTTGCATCTTTATTTTCATACAAATTTACATTATTTTATTGATATTCTGCTCATTCATTTTGATACGAATTGACATTATTCTATGTGTATTTTGTATATATTTTTCATACAAATTTACGTTATTTTATGTGTATTTGTTTATATATTTTGACACAAATTTACAATATTTTATGGCTATTTTGTATATACATTTCAAAATAAATTTACCTAGTTTTATGTATATTTTGTAGATCTATTTTCATACAAACTCAAATTATTTCTATGTATTTTTGAATATATTTCAATACAAATTTTAGTTATGTTATGTGTATTTTGTAAATTTATTTTCATTCAAATATATATTATTTTATTGGTGTTTTGTTGATTTATATTGATACGAATTTACATTATTTTAAATGTACTTTGTATATATATTTTTATACGCTTTTACATTATTTAATATTAATTTGAATATATATTTTTATACAAATTCATGGTATTTTATGTGTATTTGTATATATATTTTCATATAAATTTACATTATTTTATGTGTATTTTGTACATATATTTTATTACAAATCTACCTTATTTTATGTTTATTTTGTATATGTATTTTTTATATTTATATTTATCCAAATACACATTCTTTTATTGGTATTTTGTTTATTTATTTTAAATCGAATTTACATTATTTTATGTGTATTTTGTATACATTTTTTAATACCTACTTACTTAATTTTATGTGTATTTTGTATATATATTTTTATAGAAATCTACGTTTCTTTATTTGTATTCGTATATATATTTTGAAACAAATTTACTTTGTTTTATATGTATTTTTCCATATCTCTTTCAATACAAATTTACCTTATTGTATGTGCATTTTGTATATTTATTTCAATGCAAATTTAAACATTTTATGTGTATTTTGGTATATATATTTTTATAAGAAATGCGCTATTTTATGGGAATTTTACATCTTTATTTTCATACAAATTTACATTATTTTATTAATATTCGGTGTATTTATTTTGATACGATGTTACATTATTCTATTTGTTTTTTGAATATACTTTTTTATACATATTCTCATTATTTAATGTGTATCTTGCATATATATTTTATACACATTTATTATCTATTATCTATTTTCATACAAATACTCATTTTTTTCATGATATTTTGTTTACTTATTTTGATACGAATTTACATTATTTGATATGTATTTTGTATATATATTTTTATACGTATTTACATAATTTCATATGTAAATTGTATATATATTTGTATAGAAATCTACTTTATTTTATGTGTATTTGTATATATATTTTGAAACAAATTTACATTGTTTTATATGTATTTTTGAATATCTCTTTCAATACAAATTTACCTTACTGTATATGCATTTTGTATATTTATTTCAATACAAATTTAAATATTTCATGTGTATTTTATTAAATATATTTTTATAAAAAATGCGATATTTTTTGGGAATTTTGCATCTTTATTTTCATGCAAATTTGCATTATTTTATTGATATTCTGTGTATTTATTTTGATACGATTTTACATTATTCTATTTGTTTTTTGTATATATATTTTTTATACACATATACATTATTTAATGTGTATCTTGCATATATATTTTAATCAAATTTACGTTATTTTAAGTGTATTTGTTTATATATTTTCATTCAAATTTACATTATTTGATGTGTATTTTGTATATGTATTTCAATACAAATTTACCTAATTTTATGTGTATTTTGTATATTTCTTTTTAAACAAATTTAAATTATCTTTTTTTGTATATAGTTTTATACAAATTTAGGTTATTTTATGTACGCATTTACATTATTTAGTGTGTGTTTTGTATATATATTTTTTTGCAAATTTCCTTTATTTTATGTGCATTTTTGTACATATATTTTTATAGAAATTTGCGTTATTTGTATATGTTTTCTCATACAAATTTACATTATTTTATTGCTATTTTGTTTATTTATTTTGATACGAATTACATGATTATATGTGTATTTTGTACATATTTTTTATACGTATTTACATTACTTAATGTGTATTTTGTTTATATATTTTTAAACAAATCTACGTTATTATATGTATTTGTATAAATATTTTGATACAGATTTACACTATTTTATGTATTTTGTATGTACATTTCAATTCAAATTTAGCTTATTTTAGCTGTATTTTGTATATATATTTTCATACAAATTTATTTACTTCTGTGTTTTTTTGTATATAGTTTTATACAAATTTACGATATTTTATGTGTATTTTATATACTTATATTTATACAAATACACATTCTTTTACTGGTATTTTGTTTATTTATTTTAATACGATTTTTATGTATATTTTGTATTCATTTTTTTATACGTATTTACTTCATTTTATGTGTATTTTGAATATTAATAAAATAATGTAAATTTTTATGAAAATAAAGAGGCAAAATACCCATAAAATAACGCATTTTTTTTATTTATAAAAATTTATATACCAAAATACACATAAAAAAATTAAATTTGAATTAAAATAAATATATAAAAACACATACAATAAGGTAAATTTGTATTGAAATAGATATGCAAAATACATATAAAACAATGTAAATTTTTTTCAAAATATATATACGAATACACATAAAATTACGTAGATTTCTATAAAAATATATATACAAAATACACATAAAATGAAGTAAATGCGTATAAAAAAAATGTATTCAAAATACACATAAAATAATGTAAATTCGTATCAAAATAAATATACAAAATACCAATAAAAGAATGTGTATATGTATAAATATAAATATACAAAATACACATAAAATAACATAAATTTATATAAAACTATATTCAAAAATACACAGAAGTTTCTTAATTTGTATGAAAATAGATATACAAAATAAGGTAAATTCGTTTCAAATTCAATAAACAAAATTCAGATAAAAGAACGTATATTTGTAGAAAAAATAAATATGCAAAATACACATAAAATAACGAAAATTTGTATGAAAATATATAAAAAAAATAAACAAAAATAATTTCAATTTCTATGAAAATAAATATACAAAATAGACATGTATTTTGTATATCTTTTTTCACACAAATTTTATTACTTTTGTGTATTTTTGCATATAGTTTTATATAAATTTACGTTATTTTATTTTTATTTTGTATATTTATATTTATACAATACACATTCTTTTATTAGTATTTTGTTTATTTATTTTGATACGAGTTTACTTTATTTTATGTGTATTTTGTATTCCTTTTTTATACGTATTTACTTCATTTTATGTGTATTTTGTATATTTATTTTCATAGAAATCTACGTTATTTTATGTGTATTCGTATATATATTTTGAAAAAAATTTACATGGTTTTATATGTATTTTGCATATCTATTTAATACAAATTTACCTTATTGTATGTGCATTTTGTATATTTATTTTAATACAAATTCAAATATTTTATGTGTGTCTTGGTATAAATATTTTTATAAAAAATGCTTTTATGGGTATTTTGCATCTTAATTTTCATACAAATTTACATTATTTTATTGATATTCTGTGTATATATTTTGATACGATTTTACATATAATCATGTAATTCGTATCAAACTAAATAAACAAAATATAAATAAAATAAAGTAAATTTGTATGAGAAAACATATACAAATACATATAAAATAACGCTATTTTCTATAAAAATATATGTCCAAAAATGAACGTAAAATAAAGTAACTTTGGATAAAAATATATATACAAAACACACATTAAATAATGTAAATGCGTACATAAAATAACCTAAATTTGTATAAAACTATATTCAAAAATACACAAAAATAATATAAATTTGTATGAAAAGAAATATTTGTATTAAAATAAATATACAAAATGCACATACAATAAGGTAAATTTGTTTTGAAATAGATATGCAAAATACATATAAAACAATGTAAATTTGTTTCAAAATATATATACGAATACACGTAAAATAACTTAGATTTCTATAAATATATATATATATATATATATATATATATATATATATATATATATATATATATATATATATATATATATATATATATATATATATATATATATATATATATATATATATATATATATATATATATATATATATATATATATATATATATATATATATATATATATATATATATATACAAATACAAATAAAATTAAGTAAATACGAATCAAAAATGTATTCAAAATACACATAAAATAATGTAAATTCGTATAAATATAAATAAACAAAATACCAATAAGAGAATGTGTATTTGTATAAATATAAATATGCAAAATGCACATAAAATAACGTAAATTTGTATAAAACTATATACAAAAATACACAGAAGTATTTAAATTTGTATGAAAATAGATATACAAAATACACACAAAATAAGCTAAATTTGAATTCAAATATATATACAAAATACATAAAATAAAGTAAATTCGTTTCAAAATATTTTTAACAAATATGCATATAATAACGTAAATTTGTAAAATAATAAATAAATAAAATACACATTAAGTAATGTAAATACGTATAAAAAAATATTTACAAAATACACAAATAATCAAGTTACTCGTATCAAAATAAAAAAAAAAGAACTAATTAAATAATGTAAATTTGTATGAGAAAACATATACAAAATACACATAAAATAATGTTTTAGGTTTCTATAAAAATATATGTACAAAAATGCACATAAAAATTTACATTATTTTATATGTATTTAAAGACAAATTTAACTAGTTATATGTGTATTTTGTATATCTATTTTCAAACAAATTGAATTTTTTTTTGTATAAATTTTTATACAAATTTTCGTTATTTTATGTATATTTTGTATATTTATTTTCCTACAATTATACGTTCTTTCATCGGAATTTTGTTTATTTATTTTGATACGAATTTACTTTATTTTAGGTGTATTTGGTATATATATTTTTTACTATTTACATAAGTTTATGTGTATTTTGTATGTATATTTTCATAGAAATTTACTCTATTTTATGTGTATTCGTATATATATTTTGATACAAATTTACATTATTGATGTGTATTTTACATATCTATTTCAATACAAATTTACTTTATTGTATATTTATTTCAATATAAATTTAATTATTTCATGTGTATTTTTGTATATATATTTTTATGCAAATATGCGTTATTATATGGGTATTTTGCATCTTTATTTTCATACAAATTTACATTATTTAATTGATATTCTCTTTATTTATTTTGATACGATTTAGCATTATTGTATGTGTATTTTGTATAAATATTTTTATACATATTTACATTATTTAATGTATATTTTGTATATATATTTTATTCAAATCTACGTTATTTTATGTGTATTAGTTTATATATTTTCATACAAATTTACATAGTTTTATACAAATTTACGTTATTTTATGTGTATTTTGTATATGTATTTTCATACAAATACACATTCTTTTATTGATATTTTGTTTATTTATTTTGACACGAATTTACATTATTTAATGTCTAATTTGTATATATATTCTTATACGTATTTACAGCATCTCAAGTGCATTTTGTATATATATTTCTATAGAAATCTACGTTATTTTATGTGTATTCGTATATATATTTTGAAACAAATTTACATTGTCTTATGTGTATTTTGCATATTTAAAAAAAATAATTACCTTATTGTATGTGCATTTTGTATATTACTTTTAATACAAATTTAATTATTGAATGTGTATTTTTGTATATATATTTTTTATAAAAATATGCTTAATTTTATATGTATTTTGCACCTTTATTTTCATACAAATTTACGTTATTTTATTAATATTCTGTGTATTTATTTTGATACGATTTTACATTATTCTATGTGTATTTTTTATATATATTTTATACAAATGTACGTTATTTTATGTGTATTTGTTTTAATTTTTTACAAATTTACATTATTTTATGTGAATTTTGTACATGTATTTAAAGACAAATTTAACTAATTATATGTATATTTTGAATATCTATTTTCATACAAATTGAAATTATTTTTGATTATTTTTGTATATATTTTCATACAAATTCTCGTTATTTTATGTGTATTTTGTATATTTATTTTTCTAATAATATACGTTCTTTTATCTGAATTTTGTTTATTGAGTTTGATACGAGTTTACCTTATTTTGTACATTTTTTATACGTATTTACTTCATTTTATGTGTATTTTGTATATATATTTTTATAGAAATCTGCGTTATTTTATGTGTATTCGTATACATATTTTAAAACAAATTTACATTGTTTTATATGTATTTTGCATATCTATTTCAATACAAATTTACCTCATTGTATGTGTTTTTTATATATTTATTTTAATAAAAATTTAATTTTTTATGTGTATTTTGGTATACATATTTTTATAAATAAAAAAAATGCGTTATTCTATGGGTATTTTGCCTTTTTATTTTCATACAAATTTACATTATTTTATTAATATTCTGTGTATTTATTTTGATACGATTTTACATTATTCTATGTGTTTTGTATATTTTTGTTTACACAAATTTACGTTATTTTAAGTGTATTTATTTATGTATTTTCATTCAAATTTACATTATTTTATGTGTATTTTGTATATGTATTTCAATACAAATTTACCTATTTTTATGTGTATTTTGTATATTTATTTTTATACAAATTTAAAATATTTTTGTGTATTTTTGTATATAGTTTGATACAAATTTAGGTAATTTTATGTGTATTTTGAATATCTATTTTCATACAAATACACATTCTTTTATTGATATTTTGATTATTTATTTTGACGCGAATTTATATTATTTAATGTGTATTTTGTATATATATTTTTATACGTATTTACATCATTTCATGTGTATTTTGTATATATATTCCTATAGAAATCAACGTTATTATATGTGTATTCGTATATATATTTTGAAACAAATTTACACTGTTTTATGTGTTTTTTGCGTATTTTTTCAATACAAATTTATCTTATTGTATGTGCATTTTGTATATTAATTTTAATACAAATTTAATTATTCTATGTGTATTTTTGTATATGTATTTTTTTTTTAAATATGCTTGATTTTATGTGTATTTTGCATCTTTGTTTTCATACAAATTTAAATTATTTTATTGATATTCTGTGTACTTATTTTGATACGGTTTTACATTATTCTATGTGTATTTTGTATATATATTTTATACAAATGTACGTTATTTTATGTGTATTTGTTTTCATTTCATACAAATTTACATAATTTTATGTGTATTTTGTACATGTATTAAAATACAAATTTAACTAATTATATGTGTATTACAAATACAGATTCTTTTATTGGTATTTTGTTTATTTATTTTGATACGAATTTATATTATTTTATGTGTATTTTGTATGCATTTTTTTATACGTATTTACTTCATTTTATGTGTATTTTGTATATATATTTATATAGAAATCTACGTTATTTTATGTGTATTCGTATATATATTTTGAAACAAATTTACATTGTTTTATATGTATTTTGCATATCTATTTCAATCCAAATTTACCTTATTGTGTGGATTTTTTATATATTTATTTTAATACAAATTTAATTTTTTTGTGTATTTTGGTATATATATTTTTATAAATAAAAAAAATGCGCTATTTTATCGGTATTTTGCCTCTTTATTTTCATACAAATTTACATTATTTTATTAATATTCTGTGTATTTATTTTGATACGATTTTACATTATTCTATTTGTGTTTTGTATATATTTTTTTATACAAATTTACGTTATTTTAAGTGTATTTGTTTATGTATTTTCATTCAAATTTACAATATTTTACGTGTATTTTGTATATGTATTTCAATACAAATTTACCTAATTTTATGTGTATTTTGTATATTTTCATACAAATTTAAAATATTTTTGTGTATTTTTGTATATAGTTTGATACAAATTTAGGTTATTTTATGTGTATTTTGTATATCTATTTTCATACAAATACACATTCTTTTATTGATATTTTGTTTATTTATTTTGACGCGAATTTACATTATTTAATGTGTATTTTTTTATATATTTTTATACGTATTTACATCATTTCATATGTATTTTGTACAGTTTTAAACAAATTTATATTATTTAATGTGTATTTTGTATATATATATATATATTTATACAAATACACATTCTTTTATTGTTATTTTGTTTATTTATTTTGATACTAATTTACATTATTTTATGTGTATTTTGAATACATTTTTTATACGTATTTACTTAATTTTATGTGTATTTTGTATATATATTTTTATAGAAATCTAACTTATTTCATGTGTATTCGTATATATATTTTGAAACAAATTTACATTGTTTATATGTATTTTGCATATCCATTTTTGTGTATTCTGTATTTATTTTTGTTATACATAGAATAATTTAAAATCGTATCAAAATAAGTACACAGAATATCAATAAAATCATATAAATTTGTATGAAAATAAAGATGCAAAATACCCATAAGATAAAGCATTTTTTTTTAATACATATACAAAAATACACAGAATAATTAAATTTGTATTAAAATTAATATACAAAATGCACACATACAATAAGGTAAATTTGTATTAAAAAAATACGCAAAATACAAATAAAACAGTGAAATTTGTTTCAAAATATATATAACGTAGATTTCTATAGAAATATATATATACAAAATACACATGAAATTATGTAAATACGTATAAAAATATATATATATATATATAATACATATTAAGTAATGTAAATTCGTGTCAAAATAAATAAACAAAATATCATGAAAAGAATGTGTATTTGTATGAAAATAAATAATAGATAATAAATTTGTAAGAAATATATATGCAAGATACACATTAAATAATGTAAATATGTATAAAAAATATATATATACAAAAAACAAATAGAATAATGTAAAATCGTATCAAAATAAATACAGCGAATAATAATAAAATAATGTAAATTTGTATGAAAATAAAGATGCAAAATTCCCATCAAATAGCGCATTTCTTATAAATACACATAAAATATTTAAATTTGTATTGAAATAAATATAGAAAATGCACATACAATAAGGTAAACTTCTATTGAAAGAGATATGCAAAAAAATATATAAAACAATCTAAATTTGTTTCAAAATATATATACGAATACACATAAAAGAACGTAGATTTCTATAAAAATATATATACAAAATACACATAAAATTAGGTAAATACGTATAAAAAAATGTAAACAAAATACACATAAAATAATATAAACTCGAAACAAAATAAATAAACAAAATATCAATAAAAGAATGTGTATTTGTATATATATACATGTACAAAATACACATACAAAATAAACATAAAATAAGGTAAACTTGTAATGAAATATATGTACAAAATACACGTAAAATAATGTAGATTTATATGAAAATATATATACAAATACACATAAAATACCATGAATTTGTATAAAATTATATATTCAAAATAAATATTAAATAATGTAAATGCGTATAAAAATATATATAAAAAGTACATATAAAATAATGTAAATTCGTATCAATATAAATCAACAAAATAACAATAAAATAATATATATTTGAATGAAAATAGATTTACAAAATACACATAACATAACTAAAATTTGTATTGAAATATATACAAAAAAACATAAAAATAATTTGAGTTTGTATGAAAATAGATATTCAAAATACTTATATTGAAATAGATATGCAAAATACATATAAAACAATGTAAATTTGTTTCAAAATATATATACGAATACACATAAAATAACGTTGATTTCTATAAAAATATATACAAAATACACATAAAATACACATACAAAATAAACATAAAATAAGGTAAATTTGTAATGAAATATATGTACAAAATACACATAAAATAATGTAAATTTATATGAAAATATATATACAAAATACAGCTTAAACAAGCAAAATTTGAATTGAAATGTACATACAAAATACATAAAATAATGTAAATCTGTATCAAAATATTTATAGAAATACATATAATAACGTAGATTTGTTTAAAAATATATAAACAAAATACACATTAAGTAATGTAAATACGTTTAAAAAATATGTACAAAATACACATATAATCATGTAATTCGTATCAAAATAAATAAACAAAATAGCAATAAAATAATGAAAATTTGTATGAGAAAACATATACAAATAACGCAAATTTCTATAAAAATATATGTACAAAAATGCACATAAAATAAAGTAAATTTGCATAAAAATATATATACAAAACACACACTAAATAATGTAAATGCGTACATAAAATAACCTAAATTTGTATAAAACTATATACAAAAATACACAAAAATAATTTAAATTTGTTTGAAAAGAAATATGCAAAATACACATAAAATTAGGTAATTTTGTATTGAAATACATATACAAAATACACATCAAATAATGTAAATTTTATGAAAATATATAAACAAATACACTTAAAATAACGCAAATTTGTATAAAATATATATGCAAGATACACATTAAATAATGTAAATGTGTATAAAAAAATATATACAAAAAACAAATAGAATAATGTAAAATCGTATCAAAATAAATACACAGAATATCAATAAAATAATGTAAATTTGTATGAAATAAAGATGCAAAATTCACTAAAATTATCGCATTTTTTATAAAAATATATTTACCAAAATACACATAAAATATTTAAATTTGTATTGAAATAAATATACAAAATGCATATACAGTAAGGTAAATTTGTATTGAAAGAGATATTCAAAAATACATATAAAACAATATAAATTTGTTTCAAAATATATATATACGAATACACATAAAATAAAGTAGATTTCTATAGAAATATATATACAAAATACATATGAAATTATGTAAATACGTATAAAAATATATATACAAAATACATATCAAATAATGTAAATTCGTGTCAAAATAAATAAACAAAATATCATGAAAAGAATGTGTAGTTGTATGAAAAGAGATAATAGATAATAAATTTGTATAAAATATATATGCAAGATAAATTGAATTTATGTGTATTTAAAGAATGTAAATATGTATAAAAAAGTATATTAAAGAAACAAATAGAATAATGTAACATCGTATCAAAATAAATACACCGAATATTAATAAAATAATGTAGATTTGTATGAAAATAAAGATGCAAAATTCCCATAAAATAACGCATTTCTTATAAAAATATATATACCAAAATACACATAAAATATTTAAATTTGCATTGAAATAAATATACAAAATGCACATTCAATAAGGTAAATTTGTATTGAAAGAGATATGCAAAAATACATATAAAACAATGTAAATTTGTTTCAAAATATATATACGAATACAAATAAAAAAACGTAGATTTCTATAAAAATATATATACAAAATACACCTAAAATTAAGTAAATACGTATAAAAAAATGTATACAAAATACACATAAAATAATGTAAACTCGAATTAAAATAAATAAACAAAATACCAATAAAAGATTGTGTTT
This sequence comes from Eriocheir sinensis, assembly GCF_024679095.1. NCBI lineage: Eukaryota > Metazoa > Arthropoda > Malacostraca > Decapoda > Varunidae > Eriocheir > Eriocheir sinensis. The sequence continues at coordinate 3,506,772 of NC_066533.1, forward strand.
TGGATAAATATAAATATTCAAAATACACATACAAAATAAACATAAAATAAGGTAGATTTGTAATAAAATATATGTAAAAATACACATAAATTAATGTAAATTTATATGAAAATATATATACAAATACACATAAAATACCATGAATTTGTATAAAAATATATTTTCAAAATAAATATTAAATAATGTAAAAGCGTATAAAAATATATATATAAAGTATATATAAAATAATGTAAGTTCGTTTCAATATAAATCAACAAAACACCAATTAAATAATATATATTTGAATGAAAATAAATTTTCAAAATACACATAACATAACTAAAATTTGTATTAAAATATATACAAAAATACATAGAAATAATTTTAGTTTGTATGAAAATAGATATACAAAATACACATAAAACTAGGTAAATTTCTTTTGAAATGTATATACAAAATACCCATAAAATATTGTAAATTTGTGTCAAAATATATAAACAAATACACATAAAATAACGTAAATTTGTATGAAAAATATATTCAAAATACACATAGAGTAATGTCAATTCGTATCAAAATGAATGAGCAGAATATCAATAAAATAAAGTAAATTTGTATGAAAATAAAGATGCAAAATGCCCAAAAAATAAAGCATATGTTTATAAAAATACAGATACAAAAATACACATCGAATAATTAAATTTGTATTAAAATTAATATACAAAATGCGTATATAATAAGGTAAATTTGTATTGAAAAAATATGCAACATACACGTTTACTCATACAAATTTATATTATTTTATTGGTATTTTATTTATTTATTTTGATACGAATTACATGATTATATGTGTATTATATGTGTAAAATATATATACGAATACAAATAAAAAAACGTAGATTTCTAAAAAAATATATGTACAAAATACACATAAAATTAAGTAAATACGTATAAAAAAATGTATACAAAATACACATAAAATAATGTAAATTCGAATTAAAATAAATAAACAAAATACCAATAAAAGAATGTGTATTTGGATAAATATAAATATACAAAACACACATACAAAATAAACATAAAATTTGGTAGATTTGTAATAAAATATATGTACAAAATACACATACAATAATGTAAATTTATATGAAAATATATATACAAATACACATAAAATAATATGAATTTGTATAAAAATATATATTCAAAATAAATACTAAATAATGTAAGAGCGTATAAAAATATATATACAAAGTACATATAAAATGAAAATTAAGATGCAAAATACCTATAAAATAACGCATTTTTTATAAAAATAATTATTGAAACCAAAATACACATAAAATATTTGAACTTGTATTAAAATAAATATACAAAATGCACATACAATAAGGTAAATTTGTATTGAAATAGATATGCAAAATACATATAAAATAATGTAAATTTATTTCAAAATATATATACGAATACACATAAAATAACGTAGATTTCTATAAAAATACATATTCAAAATACACATAAAATTAAGTAAATACGTATAAAAAAATGTATACAAAATACACATAAAATAATGTAAATTCGTATAAATGTAAATAAACAATATACCAATAAAAGAATGTGAATTTGTATAAATATAGATATACAAAATGCACATAAAATAACGTAAATTTCTATAAAACTATATACATAAAATAACGCAAATTTCTATAAAAATATATGTACAAAAATGAACATTACATAAATTTGCATAAAAATATATATACAAAACACACATTAGATAATGTAAATGAGTATAAAAATATGTATACAAAATACCTATGAAATAATCTAAATTTGTATCGAGTTAAATTAACAAATACCAATAAAATAATGTAATTTTTAATGAAAATATATATACAAAATACACATAAAATAACCAAAATACAAATACAAAAATACACATAAAATAATTTAAAATTGAATGAAATAAATATACAAAATAAACATAAAATAAGGTAAATTTGTAATGAAATATATGAAAAAATACACATAAAATAATATAAATTTGTATGAAAATATATATACAAATACACATTAAAAAACATGAATTTTTATAAAATTTGTATCAAAATATATACTTATACACACAATAAAATAACGTAATTTTTTTATGAAAATGTATATACAAAATACACATAAAATAATTTAAATACGTAGAAAAATATATATACAAAAAACATCAAAAAATCAAATAATGTAAATAAGTATGAAAATATATAAACAAATACACATAAAATAATGTAAATTAGGATAAAATATATATACAAAATGAACATTAAATAATGTAAATATATATATAAAAAAATATATACAAAAAACACATAGAATAAAAATAAGTCGTATCAAAATAAATAAAGAGAATATCAATAAAATAATGTAAATTTGTATGAAAATAAAGGTGCAAAATATCCATATAATAACGCATATTTGCATAAAAATATATATACAAAAATACATATAAAATAATTAAATTTGTATTAAATAAAATATACAATATGCACGTACAATAAAGTAAATTTGTATTGCAATAGATATGCAAAATACACATTAATAATGTAAATTTGTATCAAAATATATATACGAATACACATAAAATAGAGTAAATTTCTATGAAAATATACATACAAAATAGATATACAAAATACACATATAACTAGTTAAATTTGTATTTAAAAACATGTACAAAAAACACATAAAATAATGTAGATTTGTATGAAATGAAAACAAATACATTTTATATAAAATATGTATACAAAATACACATAGAATAATGTAAAATCATATCAAAATAAATACACAGAATATCAATAAAATAATGTAAATTTGTATGAAAATAAAGATGCAAAATACCCATAAAATAAAGCATTTTTTTTAATTACATATACAAATATACACATAAAATAATTAGTTTTGTATTAAAATTAATATAATAAATGCACATACAATAAGGTAAATTTGTATTAAAAAATATGCAAAATACACATAAAACAATGTAAATTTGTTTCAAAATATATATACGAATACACATAAAATAACGCAGATTTCAATAGAAATATATATACAAAATACACTTGAAATAATGTAAATACGTATAAAAATATATATACAAAATACACATTAAATAATGTTAATTCGTGTCAAAATAAATAAACAAAATATCATGAAAAGAATGTGTATTTGTATGAAAATAGATATACAAAATACACATAAAGTAACCTAAATTTGTATAAAACTATATACAAAAATACACAAAAATAATTTAAACTTGTATGAAAATAAATATACAAAAAACATATAAAATTAGGTAAATTTGTATTGAAAAACATATACAAAATATACATAAAATAATGTAAATTTAAATGAAAATATATAAACATATAGACTTAAAATAACGTAAATTTGTATCAAATATATATACTAAAAACATATTAAAAAATGTAAATATGTATAAAAAAAATATATACAAAACACAAATAAAATAATGTAAAATCGTATCAAAATAAATACAGAAAATATTAATAAAATAATGTAAATTTGTATGAAAATTTAGATGCAAAATACCCACAAATAACGCATTTTTTATAAGAATATATATACGAAAAAACATAAAATATTTGATTTTGTATTAAAATAGATATACAAAATACACATAAAATAAGCTAAATTTGAATTGAAATATATATACAAAATACATAAAATAATGTAAATTTGCATCAAAATACTTATACAAATACACATATAATAACGTAAATTTGTATAAAAATATATAAACAAAATACACATTAAATAATGTAAATACGTATAAAAAAATGTACAAAATACACAAATAATCATGTAATTCGTATCAAAATAAATAGACAAAATACCAATAAAATAAGGTAAATTTCTATGAGAAAACATATACAAAATACACATAAATAACGCAAATATCAATAAAAATATATATAATATAATATATTTTTATACATATTTAAAATATTTAGTATATTTTGTATATATATTTTATCCAAATTTACGTTATTTTATATTTATTTGTTTATATATTTTCATACAAATTTACATTATTTTATGTGAGTTTTGCATATGTATTTCAATACAAATTTGCCTAGCTTTATGTGCATTTTGCATATCTATTTTCAAACAAATTTAAATTATTTTTGTGTATTTTTGTATATATTTTTATAAAAATTTTAGTTATTTTATTTGTTTTTTGTATATATATTCCTAAATATACATTCTTTTATTGGAATTTTGTGTATTTAATTTTACAATTTACATTATTTTATGTGTATTTGTATATATTTTTCTACGTATTTAAATTATTTTATGAGTATTTTATATATACATTTTCATAAAAATTTACGTTATTTTATTGTGTGTATTCGTATATATTTTGAAACAAATTTTATACAAATTCATGTTATTTTATGTGTATTTGTATATATATTTTCATACAAATCTATATTATTTTATGTGTATTCTTACATATATTTTATTACAAATTCACCTTATTTTATGTTTATTTTGTATATTTTTTTCATTTAATATAATTAAATTTAAATTTATTGTATATGCATTTTGTATATTAATTTTAATACAAATTTAATTATTCTATGTGTATTTTTCTATATGTATTTTTATAAAAATATGCTTTATTTTTTTAGTATTTTGCATCTTTATTTTCACACAAATTTACGTTATTTTATTGATATTCTGTTCATTCATTTTGATACGATTTGACATTATTCTATGTGTATTTTGTATATATTTTTCATACAAATTTACGTTATTTTATGTCTATTTGTTTATATATTTTGACACAAATTTACAATATTTTATGGGTATTTTGTATATATATTTCAAAAGAAATTTACCTAGTTTTATGTGTATTTTGAATATCTATTTTCATACAAACTCAAATAATTTTTATGTATTTTTGTATATATTTCAATACAAATATTAGTTATGTTATGTGTATTTAGTAAATCTATTTTCATTCAAATATATATTATTTTATTGGTATTTTGTTGATTTATATTGATAAGAATTTACATTATTTTTTATGTACTTTGTATATATATTTTTAAACGCATTTACATTATTTAATATTTATTTTGAATATATAATTTTATACAAATTCATGGTATTTTATGTGTATTTGTATATATATTTTCATATAAATTTACATTATTTTATGTGTATTTTGTACATATATTTCATTACAAATTTACCTTATTATATGTTTATTTTGTATCTGTATTTTGTACATTTATATTTATACAAATACACATTCTTTTATTGGTATTTTGTTTATTTATTTTGTTTCGAATTTACATTATTTTATGTGTATTTTGTTTACATTTTTTATACGTATTTACTTAATTTTATGTGTATTTTGTATATATATTTTTATAGAAATCTACGTTATTTTATGTGTATTCGTACATATATTTTGAAACAAATTTACATTGTTTTATATGTACAATAAGGTAAATTTGTATTGAAATAGATATGCAAAATACATATAAGGCAATGTAAATTTGTTTCAAAATATGTATACGAATACACATAAAATAACGTAGATTTCTATATAAATATATATACAAAATACACATAAAATGATGTAAATACGTAAAAAAAATGTATACAAAATACACATAAAATAATGTAAATTCGTATCAAAATAAATAAAAAAAACACCAATAAAAGAATGTGTATTTGTATAAATATAAATATACAAAATACATATAAAATAACGTAAATTTATATAAAACTATATACAAAAATACACAGAAGTAATTAAATCTGCAAGAAAATATATACAAAATACTCACAAATTAAGCTAAATTTGAATTGAAATATATATACAAAATACATGAAATAAAGTAAATTTGTATCAAAATATTTAAACAAATTCACATATAATAACGTAAATTTGTATGAAAATATATAAACAAAATACACATTAAATGATGTAAATACGTATGAAAAAATGTGTACAAAATACACATATAATCATGTAATTCGTATCAAAATAAATAAACAAAATACCAATAAAATAATATAGATTTGTATAAGTAAACGTGTATAAATATAAATGTACAAAATACACATTCAAAATAAACATAAAATAAGGTAAATTTGTAATGAAATATATGTACAAAATACACATAAAATAATGTAAATTTATGAAAATATATATGCAAATACACATAAAATACCATGAATTTGTATAAAATTATATATTCAAAATAAATATTAAATAATGTAAATGCGTATAAAAATATATATAAAAAGTACATATAAAATAATGTAAATTCGTATCAATATAAATCAACAAAATACCAATAAAATAATATATATTTGAATGAAAATAGATTTACAAAATACACATAACATTACTAAAATTTGTATTGAAATATATACTAAAATACATATAAATAATATGAGTTTGTATGAAAATAGATATTCAAAATACACATAAAATTAGGTAAATTTCTTTTGAAATATATATACAAAATACCCATAAAATATTGTAAATTTGTGTCAAAATATATAAACAAATACACATAAAATAACGTAAATTTGTATGAAAAATATATATAAAATACACATAGAATAATATCAAATCGTATTAAACTGAATGAGCAGAATATCAATAAAATATCGTAAATTTGTATGAAAATAAAGATGCAAAATACCCATAAAATAAAGCATATTTTTATAAAAATACATATACAAAAATACACATAGAATAGTTAAATTTGTATTAAAATTGATATACAAAATGCATATACAATAAGGTAAATTTGTATTGAAAAAATATGCAAAATACACATAAAAGTGTAAATTTGTTTAAAAATCTATATACGAATACACATAATATAACGTAGATTTCTATAGAAATATATATACAAAATACACATGAAATGATGTAAATACGTATAAAAATATATATACAAAATACACATTAAATAATTCAAATTCTCGTCAAAATAAATAAACAAAATATCAAAAAAAGAATGTGTATTTGTAAGAAAATAGATATACAAAATAACCTAAGTTTGTATTAAACTATATACAAAAATACACAAAAATAATTTAAATTTGTATGAAAATAAATATACAAAATACACATAAAATTAGGTAAATTTGTATTGAAATACATATACAAAATACACATAAAATAATGGAAATTTGAGTGAAAATATATAAACAAACACTTAAAATAACGTAAATTTGTATCAAATATATATACAAAATACTAATTAAATAATGTAAATATGTATAAAAAAATATATACAAAACACAAATAGAATAATGTAAAATCGTATCAAAATAAATACACAGAATATTGATTAAATAATGTAAATTTGTATGAAAATAAAGATGCAAAATAGCCATAAAATAACGCATTTTTAAAAAAATATATATATGCGCATACTGTAAAGTAAATTTGTATTGAAATAGATATGCAAAATACATATAAAACAATGTAAATTTGTGTCAAAATATATATATACGAATACACATAAAATAACGTTGATTTTTATAAAAATATATACAAAATACACATAAAATGAAGTAAATACGTATAAAAAAATGAATACAAACTACACATAAAAATCGTATCAATATAAATAAACAAAATACCAGTAAAATAATATATATTTGTATAAATATAAATATACAAAATACACATAAAATATCGTAAATTTGTATAAAACTATAAACAAAAATACACAGAACAAATACACATTCTTTTATTGGTATTTTGTTTATTTATTTTGTTTCGAGTTTATATTATTTTATGTGTATTTGTTTTACATTTTTTTATACGTATTTACCTAATTTTATGTGTATTTTGTATATATATTTTTATAGAAATCTACGTTATTTTATGTGTATTCGTATATATATTTTGAAACAAATTTACATTGTTTTATATGTATTTTTGCATATCTCTTTCAATAGAAGTTAACCTTATTGTATGTGCATTTTGTGTATTTATTTCAATACAAATTTAAATATTTCATGTGTATTTTGGTATATATATTTTTATAAGAAATGCGCTATTTGATGGGAATTTTGCATCTTTATTTTCATACAAATTTACATTATTTTATTAATATTCGGTGTATTTATTTTGATACGATTTTACATTATTCTATTTGTTTTTAGTATATATATTTTTTATACATATTTACATTATTTAATGTGTATCTTGCATATATATTTCATACAAATTTATTATCTACTATTTATTTTCATACATATACACATTCTTTTCATGATATTTTGTTTATTTATTTTGACACGAATTTACATTACTTAATATGTATTTTATATATATATTTTTATACGTATTTACATAATTTCATGTGTATTTTGTATATATATTTCTATAGAAATCTACGTTATTTTATGTGTATTCGTATATATATTTTGAAACAAATTTACACTTTTATTTGTATTTTGCGTTTTTTTTCAATACAAATTTACCTTACAGTATGTGTGCATTTTGTATATTAAATTTAATACAAATTTAATTATTCTATGTGTATTTTTGTATATGTATTTTTTTTTAAAAATATGCTTTATCTTATGGGTATTTTGCATCTTTATTTTCATACAAATTTAAATTATTTTATTTATATTCTGTGTACTTATTTTGATCAGATTTTACATTGTTCAATGTATAACAAAAATAAATACAGAATACACAAAAATAGATATGCAAAATACATATAAACAATGTAAATTTGTTTCAAAATATATATACGAATACACATGAAATAAGGTAGATTTCTATAAAAATATATATACAAAATACACATAAAATTAAGTAAATACGTATAAAAAATGTATACAAAATACACATAAAATAATGTAAATTAGTATCAAAATAAATAAACAAAATACCAATAAAAGAATGTGTATTTGCATAAATATATATATATATATATATATATATATATATATATATATATATATATATATATATATATATATATATATATATATATATATATATATATATATATATATATATATATATATATATATATATATATATACACATTAAATAATATAAATTTGTTTAAAACTATACAAAATACACATGAAATGATGTAAATACGTATAAAAATATATATAAAAAATACACATTAAATAATGTAAATTCGCGTCAAAATAAATAAACAAAATATCAATAAAAGAATGTGTATTTGTATGAAAATAGATATACAAAATACACATAAAATAACCTAAATTTGCATCAAACTATATACAAAAATACACAAAAATATTTTAAATTTGTATGAAAATAAATATACAAAATACACATAAAATTAGGTAAATTTGTATTGAAATACCTTCACAAAATACACAAAAAATAATGTAAATTTGAATGAAAATACATAAACAAATACACATAAAATAACGTAAATTTGTATAAAAAAAAAAATGTTCAAAACACAAATAGAATAATGTAAAATCGTATCAAAACAAATACACAGAATATCAATACAATAATGTAAATGTGTATGAAAATAAAGAAGCAAAATACCCATAAAATAACGCATTTTTTTTATTTATAAAAATATATATACCAAAATACACATCAAAAAATTTAATTTGTATTAAAATAAATATACAAAAAACACATACAATAAGGTAAATTTGTATTGAAATAGATATGCAAAATACATATAAAACAATGTAAATTTGTTTCAAAATATATATACGAATACACATAAAATAACGTAGATTTCTATAAAAATATATATACAAAATACACATATAATGAAGTAAATACGTATTAAAAAAGGTATAGAAAATACACATAAAATAATGTAAATTCGAATCAAAATAAATAAACAAAATACCAATAAATGAATGTGTATTTGTATAAATATAAATATACAAAATTCACATAAAATAACGTAAATTTATATAAAACTATATACAAAAATACACAGAAGTAATTAAATATGTATGAAAATATATACAAAATACACACAAAATAAGCTAAATTTGAATTGAAATATATATACAAAATACATGAAATAAAGTAAATTTGTATCAAAATATTTATACAAATACACATATAATAACGTAAATTTGTATGAAAATATATAAACAAAAAACACATTAAATAATGTAAATACGTATAAAAAAATATGTACAAAATACACATATAATCATGTAATTTGTATCAAAATAAATAAACAAAATACCAATAAAATAATATAAATTTGAATGAGTAAACGTGTATGTTGCATATTTTTTCACTACAAATTTACATTATTATATACGCATTTTGTATATTAATTTTAATACAAATTTAATTATTCGATGTGTATTTTTGTATCTTTATTTTTATAAACATATGCTTTATTTTTTGAGTATTTTGCATCTTTATTTTCATACAAATTTACATTATTTTATTGATATTCTGCTCATTCATTTTGATACGAATTGACATTATTCTATGTGTATTTTGTATATATATTTCATACAAATTTACGTTATTTTATGTGTATTTGTTTATATATTTTGACACAAATTTACCATATTTTATGGGTATTTTGTATATACATTTCAAAAGAAATTTACCTAGTTTTATGTGTATTTTATATATCTATTTTCATACAAACTCAAATTATTTCTATGTATTTTTGTATATATTTTAATACAAATTGTAGTTATGTTATGTGTATTTTGTAAATTTATTTTCATTCAAATATATATTATTCTATTGGTGTTTTGTTGATTTATATTGATACGAATTTATATTATTTTATATGTACTTTGTATATATATTTTTATAAGCTTTTACATTATTTAATATTTATTTTGAATATATACTTTTATACAAATTCATGGTATTTTATGTGTATTTGTATATATATTTTCATATAAATTTACATTATTTTATGTGTATTTTGTACATATATTTTATTACAAATCTACCTTATTTTATGTTTATTTTGTATGTGTATTTTGTATATTTATATTTATCCAAATACACATTCTTTTATTGGTATTTTGTTTATTTATTTTCATTCGAATTTACATTATATTATGTGTATTTTGTAAACATTTTTTTGTACGTATTTACTTAACTTTATGTGTATTTTGTATATATATTTTTATAGAAATCTACGTTTTTTTATTTGTATTCGTATATATTTTGAAACATATTTACATTGTTTTATATATATTTTTGCATATCTCTTTCAATACAAATTTACCTTATTGTATGTGCATTTTGTATATTTATTTCAATGCAAATTTAAATATTTTATGTGTATTTTGGTATATATATTTTTATAAGAAATGCGCTGTTTTATGGGAATTTTGCATCTTTATTTTCATACAAATTTACATTATTTTATTAATATTCGGTGTATTTATTTTGATACGATGTTACATTATTCTCTTTGTTTTTTGTATATATTTTTTTATACATATTTACATTATTTAATGTGTATCTTGCATATATATTTGATACAAATTTATTATCTATTATCTATTTTCATACAAATACACATTCTTATCATGATATTTTGTTTATTTATTTTGACACGAATTTACATTATTTGATATGTATTTTGTATATATATTTTTATACGTATTTACATAATTTCATATGTATTTTGTATATATATTTCTGTAGAAATCTACTTTATTTTATGTGTATTCGTATATATATTTTGAAACAAATTTACATTGTTTTATATGTATTTTTTAATATCTCTTTCAATACATATTTACCTTACTGTATATGCATTTTGTATATTTAGTTCAATACAAATTTAAATATTTTATGTGTATTTTTATAAAAAATGCGATAATTTTTGGGAATTTTGCATCTTTATTATTATACAAATTTACATTATTTTATTGATATTCTGTTATTTATTTTGATACGATTTTACATTATTCTATTTGTTTTTTGTATATATATTTTTTATACACATTTACATTATTTAATGTGTATCTTGCATATATATTTTATACAAATTTACGTTATTTTAAGTGTATTTGTTTATATATTTTCATTCAAATTTACATTATTTGATATGTATTTTGTATATGTATTTCAATACAAATTTACCTAATTTTATGTGTATTTTGTATATTTCTTTTCAAACAAATTTAAATTATTTTTGTGTATTTTTGTATATAGTTTTATACAAATTTAGGTTATTTTATGTACGCATTTACATTATTTAGTGTGTGTTTTGTATATATATTTTTTTGCAAGTTTACTTTATTTTATGTGCATTTTTGTACATATATTTTAATAGAAATTTGCGTTATTTGTATATGTTTTCTCATACAAATTTACTTTATTTTATTGCTATTTTGTTTATTTATTTTGATACGAATTACATGATTATATGTGTATTTTGTACATATTTTTTATACGTATTTACATTACTTAATGTGTATTTTGTTTATATATTTCTAAACAAATCTACGTTTATTTTATGTGTATTTTGTATATCTATTTTCATACAAATACACATTCTTTTCATGATATTTTCTTTATTTATTTTGACACGAATTAACATTATTTAATGTGTATTTTATATATATATTTTTATACGTATTTACTTTATTTAAAGTGTATTTTGTATATATATTTCTATAGAAATCTGCGTTATTTTATGTGTATTCGTATATATATTTTAAAACAAATTTACATTGTTTTATGTGTATTTTGCATATTTTTTCAATACAAATTTACCTTATTGTATATGCATTTTGTATATTAATTTTAATACAAATTTGATTATCCTATATGTATTTTTGTATATGTATTTAAAAAAAAAATGCTTTATTTTATGGGTATTTTGCATCTTTATTTTCAAACAAATTTACATTATTTTATTGATATTCTGTGTATTTATTTTTATATGATTTTACATTATTCTATGTGTATTTTGTATATATATTTTGTATAAAATATATTTGTTTTCATTTCATACAAATCTACATTATTTTATGTGTTTTCTGTACATGTATTTAAATACAAATTTAACTAGTTATATGTGTATTTTGTATATCTATTTTGTATGTATATTTTCATAGAAATTTACTCTATTTTATGAGTATTCGTATATATATTTTGATACAAATTTACATTATTGATGTGTATTTTGCATATCTATTTCAGTACAAATTTACTTTATTGAACGTGCATTTTGTATATTTATTTTAATACAAATTTAACTATTTTATATGTATTTTTGTATATATAGTTTTATGAAATATGCTTTATTATATGGATATTTTGCATCTTTATTTTCATACAAATTTACATTATTTTATTGATTTTCTCTTTTTTGATACGATTTAACATTATTCTATGTGTATTTTGTATATTTTTTTTATACATATTTACATTATTTAATGTTCATTTTGTATATATATTTTATCCAAATTTACATTATTTTATGTGTATTTGTTTATATATTTTCATACAAATTTACATTATTTTATGTGTTTTTTGTATATATATTTTTCGACGTATTTAAATTATTTTATGTGTATTTTGTATATACATTTTCATAAAAAAATAACGTTATTTTATTGTGTGTATAAGTATATATTTTGATACAAATTTTATACAAATTCATGTTATTTAATGTGTATTTGTATATATATTTTCATAGAAATAAATATTATTTTATGTGTATTTTTTCATATATTTCATTACAAATTTACCTTATTTAATGTTTATTTTGTATATTTATTTCATTCAATTTTAAATTATTTTATGTGTATATTTGTATTTGTATTTAGGTTATTTTATGTGTATTTTGTATATATATTTTCATCCAAAATTACATTATTTTATTGATATTTTTTTAATTTAATTCGAGACGAATTTAGATTATTTCATAGGTATTTTGTATACATATTTTTATACTCATTTACATTATCTAAAGTGTGTTTTGTATATATATTTTTATGCAAATTTATTTAATGTTCATTTTTGTACATATATTTTTATAGAAATTTGCGTTATTTTATGTATATAGTTTTATATAAATTTACGTTATTTTATGTGCATTTTGTATATTTATATTTATACAAATACACATTCTTTTATTGGTATATTGTTTATTTACATTTATACGAATTTACATTAATTTATGTGCATTTTTTATACATTTTTTTATACGTATTTACTTAATAATATGTGTATTTTGTATATGTATTTTTATAGAAATCTTCGTTATTTAATGTGTATTCGTATATATATTTTGAAACAAATTTACATTATTTTATATGTATTTTGCATATCTATTTCAATACAAATTTACCTTATTGTATGTGCATTTTGTATATTTATTTTAATACAAATTCAAATATTTTATGTGTATTTTGGTATCAATAATTTTATAAAAAATGCGTTATTTTATAGGTATTTTGCATCTTAATTTTCATACAAATTTCCATTATTTTATTTGTGTTTTGTATATATTTTTTTTATACATATTTACATTATTTAATGTGTATTTTGAATATATATTTCATACAAATTTACGTTATTATATGTGTATTTGTTAATTAATTTTCTTTCAAATTTACATTATTTTATGTGTATTTTGTATATGTATTTCAATACGAATTTAATTACTTCTGTGTATTTTTGTATATAGTTTTATACAAATTTACGTTATTTAATGTGTATTTTGTATATTTATATTTATACAAATACACATTCTTTTATTGGTATTTTGTTTATTTATTTTTATACGAATTTACCTTATTTTATGTGTATTTTGTATACAATTTCTTATACGTATTTACTTCATTTTATGTGTATTTTGTATATATATTTTGAAACAAATTTACATTGTTTTATATGTCTTTTGCATATCTATTTCAATACAGATTTACCTTATTGTATGTGTATTTTGTATATTTAATTTAATACAAATTAATTTTTTCATGTGTATTTTGGTATATATATTTTTAAAAATAATGCGTTATTTAATGGGT
This sequence comes from Eriocheir sinensis, assembly GCF_024679095.1. Classification (NCBI taxonomy): domain Eukaryota; kingdom Metazoa; phylum Arthropoda; class Malacostraca; order Decapoda; family Varunidae; genus Eriocheir; species Eriocheir sinensis. The sequence goes on from NC_066533.1 coordinate 3,521,808, forward strand.
ATTTTGCATCTTTATTTTCATACAAATTTACATTGTTTTATTAATATTCTGTGTATTTATTTTGATACGATTTTATATTATTCTATTTGTGTTTTGTATATATATTTTTTTATATATATTTACATTATTTCATGTATTTTTTTTAATATATTTTATACAAATTTACGTTATTTTAAGTGTATTTGTTTATATATTTTCATTCAAATTTACATTATTTTATGTGTATTTTGTAAATGTATTTCAATACAAATTTACCTAATTTTATGTGTATTTTGTATATTTATTTTCATACAAATAAAAATTATTTTTGTGTATTTTTGTATATAGTTTTATACAAATTTAGGTGATTTTATGTGTATATTGTATATCTATTTTCATACAAATACACATTCTTTTATTGATATTTTGTTTATTTATTTTGACGCGAATTTACATTATTTTTTTGTGTATTTTATATATATATTTGTATACGTGTTTTTATCATTTGATGTGTATTTTGTATATATATTTCTATAGAAATCTACGTTGATTTATGAGTATTCATATATAGATTTTGAAATAAATTTACACTGTTTTATGTGTTTTTTGCTTATTTTTTCAATACAAATTTACCTTATTGTATATGCATTTTGTATATTAATTTTAATACAAATTTAATTATGCTATGTGTATTTTTGTATATGTATTTTTATTTTGCATTTTTATTTTCATACAAATTTACATTATTTTATTTATATTCTATTTCTTTTTTTAAACAATTTTACATTATTCTATGTGTATTTTGTATATCTATTTTTATACGTATTTACTTAATTTTAAGTGTATTTTGTATATATATTTTTATAGAAATCTACGTTATTTTATGTGTATTCGTATATATATTTTGAAACAAATTTACATTGTTTTATATGTATTTTTGCATATCTCTTTCAATACAAGTTTACCTTATTGTATGTGCATTTTGTATATTTATTTCAATACAAATTTAAATATTTTATGTGTATTTTGGTATATAAATTTTTATAAGAAATCCGCTATTTGATGGGAATTTTGCATCTTTATTTTCATACAAATTTACAATATTTTATTAATATTCGGTGTATTTATTTTGATACGATTTCACAGTATTCTATTTGTTTTTTGTATATATTTTTTTTAAACATATTTACATTATTTAATGTGTATCTTGCATATATATTTCATACAAATTTATTATCTATTATTTATTTTCATACAAATACACATTCTTTTCATGATATTTTGTTTATTTATTTTGACACGAATTTACCTAGATATGTATTTTTTATATATATTTTTATACGTATTTACATAATTTCATGTGTATTTTGTATATGTATTTCTATAGATATCTACGTTATTTTATGTGTATTCGTATATATATTTTGAAACAAATTTACTTTATTTTATATGTATTTTTGAATATCTCTTTCAATACATATTTTCCTTACTGTATATGCATTTTGTATATTTATTTCAATACAAAATTAAATATTTTATGTGTATTTTGGTATATATATTTTTATAAAAAATGCGCTATTTAATGGGAATTTTGCATCTTTCTTTTCATACAAATTTACATTATTTTATTGATATTCTGTGTATTTATATTGATAGGATTTTACATTCTATATTTCTTTTTTGTATATATTTTTTTATACACATTTACATTATTTAATGTGTATCTTGCATATATATTTTATACAAATTTACGTTATTTTAAGTGTATTTGTTTATATATTTTCATTCAAATTTACATTATTCTATGTGTATTTTGTATATGTATTTCAATATAAATTTACCTAATTTTATGTGTATTTTGTATATTTCTTTTCATACAAATTTTAAATATTTTTGTGTATTTTTGTATATAGTCTTATACAAATTTAGGTTATTTTATGTACGCATTTACCTTATTTAATGTGTGTTTTGTATATATATTTTTATGCAAATTTACTTTATTTTATGTGCATTTTTGTACATATATTTTTTTAGAAATTTGCGTTAATTTATGTGTATTTGTATATGTTTTCTCATTCGAATTTACATTATTTTATAGCTATTCTGCTTATTTATTTTGATACGAATGAAAATAGAAATACAAAATATACATAAAATAAACTAAATTTGTATTGAAATATATATACAAAATACATAAAATAATGTAAATTTGTATCAAAATATTTTAACAGATGCGCATAAAATAACGTAAATTTGTTTTAAAATATACAAAATACACATTAAATAATGTAAATATGTATAAAAAAATATATACAAAACACAAATAGAATAATGTAAAATCGTATAAAAATAAATACACAGAATATTAATAAAACAATGTAAATTTGTATGAAAATAAAGATGCAAAATACCCATTAAATAACGCATTTTTTTTTTAATATATATACCAAAATACATATGAAAAAATTCATTTGTATTAAAATAAATATACAAAATACACATACGATAAGGTAAATCTGTATTGAAATAGATATGCAAAATACATATAAAACAATGTAAATTTGTTTCAAAATATATATACGAATACACATAAAATAACGTAGATTTGTATAAAGATATATATACAAAATACACATAAAATGAAGTAAATACGTATAAGAAAATGTATACAAAATACACATAAAATAATGTAAATTCGTATCAAAATAAATAAACAAAATACCAATAAAAGAATGTGTATTTGTATAAATATAAATATACAAAATACACATAAAATAACGTAAATTTGTATAAAACTATACAAAAATACACAGAAGTAATTAAATTCGTATGAAAATAGATATACAAAATACAGATAAAATAAGCTAAATTTGAATTGAAATGTATATACAAAATACAATATTTTATGTGTATATTTGTATTTGTATTTAGGTTATTTTATGTGTATTTTGTATATATATTTTCATCCAAAATTACATTATTTTATTGGTATTTTCTTAATTTAATTCGATACGAATTTAGATTATTTCATAGGTATTTTCTATACATATTTTTATACTCATTTACATTATCTAATGTGTGTTTTGTATATATATTTTTAAGCAAATTTATTTAATGTTCATTTTTGTACATATATTTTTATAGAAATTTGCGTTATTTTATGTATATAGTTTTATATAAATTTACGTTATTTTATGTGCATTTTGTATATTTATATTTACACAAATACACATTCTTTTATTTGTATATTGTTTATTTACATTTATACGAATTTACATTATTTTATGTGTATTTTGTATACATTTTTTTATACGTATTTACTTAATTTTATATGTATTTTGTATATGTATTTTTATAGAAATCTACGTTATTTTATGTGTATTCGTATATATATTTTGAAACAAATTTACATTATTTTATATGTATTTTGCATATCTATTGCAATACAAATTTACTTTATTGTATGTGCATTTTGTATATTTATTTTAATACAAATTGAAATATTTTATATGTATTTTGGTATCAATAATTTTATAAAAAAACGTAAATTTGTATAAAAAAAAATATGTACAAAACACAAATAGAATAATGTAAAATCGCATCAAAATAGATACACAGAATATTAATAAAATAATGTAAATTTGTATGAAAATAAAGAAGCAAAAATACCCATAAATAACGCATTTTTTTTATTTATAAAAATACATATACCAAAATACACATCAAAAAATTAAATTTGTATTAAGATAAATATACAAAAAACACATACAATAAGGTAAATTTGTATTGAAATAGATATGCAAAATACATATAAAACAATGTAAATTTGTTTCAAAATATATATATACGAATACACATAAAATAACATAGATTTCTATAAAAATATATATACAAATTACACATAAAATAAAGGAAATACGTATAAAAAAATGTATACAAAATACACATAAAATAATGTAAACTCGTATCAAAATAAATAAACAAAATACCAATAAAAGAAAGTGTATTTGTATAAATATAAATATACAAAATACACATAAAATAACGTAAATTTATATAAAACTATATACAAAAATACACAGAAGTAATTAAATTTGTATGAAAATATATACAACATACACACAAAATAAGCTAAATTTGAATTGAAATATATATACAAAATACACATATTTTGCATATCTATTTTCAAACAAATTTAAATTATTTTTGTGTATTTTTGTATATATTTATTTTTGCTATAAATAGAATAATGTAAAATCGTATCAAAATAAGTACACAGAATATCAATAAAATAATTTAAATTTGTATGAAAATAAAGATGCAAAATACCCATAAGATAAAGCATTTTTTTTTTTAAATACATATACAAAAATACACATAGAATAACTAAATTTGTATTAAAATTAATATACAAAATGCACACATACAATAAGGTAAATTTGTATTGAAAAAAAAACGCAAAATACAAATAAAACAGTGTAAATTTGTTTCAAAATATATATACGAATACACATAAAATAACGTAGATTTCTATAAATATATATATATAAATACACATGAAATTATGTAAATACGTATAAAAATATACATACAAAATACATATTAAGTACTGTAAATTCGTGTCAAAATAAATAAACAAAATATCATGAAAAGAATGTGTATTTGTATGAAAATAAATAATAGATAATAAATTTGTATAAAATATATATGCAAGATACACATTAAAAAATGTAAATATGTATAAAAAAAAAAAAAAAAAAAATATATATATATATATATATATATATATATATATATATATATATATTTATTTATATATCTATATATATATATATATATATATATATATATATACAAAAACAAATAGAATAATGTAAAATCATATCAAAATAAATACACCGAATATTAATAAATATAATGTAAATTTGTATGAAAATAAAGATGCAAAATTCCCATCAAATAGCGCATTTCTTATAAAAATATATATACCAAAATACATATAAAATATTTAAATTTGTATTGAAATAAATATACAAAATGCACATACAATAAGGATATATACAAAATACACATTAAATACTGTAAATTCGCGTCAAAATAAATAAACAAAATATCAATAAAAGAATGTGTATATGTATGAATATAGATATACAAAATACACATAAAATAACCTAAATTTGTACCAAACTATATAAAAAAATACACAAAAATATTTTAAATTTGTATGAAAATAAATATACAAAATACACATAAAATTAGGTAAATTTGTATTGAAATACATATACAAAATACACATAAAATAATGTAAATATGAATGAAAAGACATAAACAAATACACTTAAAATAACGTAAATTTGTATAAATAAATATATACAAAACACAAATAGAATAATGTAAAATCGTATCAAAATAAATACACAGAATATTAATAAAATAATGTAAATTTGTATGAAAATAAAGAGGCAAAATACCCGTAAAATAACGCTTTTTTTTTCATTTATAAAAATATATATACCAAAATACACTTAAATAAATTAAATTTGAATTAAAATAAATATATAAAAAACACATACAATAAGGTAAATTTGTATTGAAATAGATATGCAAAATACATATAAAACAATGTAAATTTGTTTCAAAATATATATATACGAATACACATAAAATAACGTAGATTTCTATAAAAATATATATATAAAATACACATAAAATGAAGTAAATACGTATAAAAAAATGTATACAAAATACACATAAAATAATGTAAATTCGTATCAAAATAAATATACAAATTACCAATAAAAGAATGTGTATTTGTATAAATATAAATATACAAAATACACATAAAATAACGTAAATTTATATAAAACTATATACAAAAATACAAAGAAGTATTTTAATTTGTATGAAAATAGATATACAAAATAAGGTAAACTCGTTTCACATTCAATAAACAAAATTCAGATAAAAGAACGTATATTTGTAGAAAAAATAAATATACAAAATACACATAAAATAACGAAAATTTGTATGAAAATATATAAAAAAATATACAAAAATAATTTCAATTTGCATGAAAATAAATATACAAAATACACAAGCATTTTGTATATCTATTTTCTCACAAATTTAATTGCTTTTGTGTATATTTGCATATAGTGTTATATAGATTTACGTTATTTTATTTGTATTTTGTATATTTATATTTATACAATACTCATTCTTTTATTAGTATTTTGTTTATTTATTTTGATACGAGTTTACATTATTTTATGTGTATTTTGTATACCTTTTTTTATACGTATTTACTTCATTTTATGTGTATTTTGTATATTTATTTTCATAGAAATCTACGTTATTTTATGTGTATTCGTATATATATTTTGAAAAAAAATTTACATGGTTTTATATGTATTTTGCATATCTATTTCAATACAAATTTACCTTATTGTATGTGCATTTTGTATATTTATTTTAATACAAATTCAAATATTTTATGTGTGTCTTGGTATATATATTTTTATAAAAAATGCGTTATTTTATGAGTATTTTGCATCTTAATTTTCATACAAATTTACATTATTTTATTAATATTCTGTGTATTTATTTTGATACGATTTTATATTATTCTATTTGTGTTTTGTATATATTTTTTTATACATATTTACATTATTTAATGTGTATTTTTTATATATATTTTATACAAATTTACGTTATTTTAAGTGTATTTGTTTATATATTTTCATTCAAATTTACATTATTTTATGTGTATTTTGTAAATGTATTTCAATACAAATTTACCTAATTTTATGTGTGTTTTGTATATTTATTTTCATACAAATTAAAATTATTTTTGTGTATTTTTGTATATAGTTTTATACAAATTTAGGTGATTTTATGTGTATATTGTATATCTATTTTCATACAAATACACATTCTTTTATTGATATTTTGTTTATTTATTTTGACGCGAATTTACATTATTTTTTTGTGTATTTTATATATATATTTTTGTACGTGTTTACATCATTTGATGTGTATTTTGTATATATATTTCTATAGAAATCTACGTTGATTTATGAGTATTCGTATATAGATTTTGAAGTATATTTACACTGTTTTTTTAATACAAAGTGACCTTTTTGTATATGCATTTTGTATATTAATTTTAAAACAAATTTAATTATGCTATGTGTATTTCTGTATATGTATATTTATAAAAATATGCTTTATTTTATGGGTATTTTGCATTTTTATTTTCATACAAATTTACATTATTTTATTTATATTCTATTTTTTTTTTAAACAATTTTACATTATTCTATGTGTATTTTGTATATCTATTTTTATACGTATTTACTTAATTTTATGTGTAAATTGTATATATATTTTTATAGAAATCTACGTTATTTTATGTGTATTCGTATATATATTTTGAAACAAATTTACATTGTTTTATATGTATTTTTGCATATCTCTTTCAATACAAGTTTACCTTATTGTATGTGCATTTTGTATATTTATTTCAATACAAATTTAAATATTTTATGTGTATTTTGGTATATAAATTTTTATAAGAAATGCGCTATTTGATGGGAATTTTGCATCATTATTTTCATACAAATTTACATTATTTTATTAATATTCGGTGTATTTATTTTGATACGATTTCACATTATTCTATTTGTTTTTTGTATATATATTTTTTTAAACATATTTACATTATTTAATGTGTATCTTGCATATATATTTCATACAAATTTATGATCTGTTATTTATTTTCATACAAATACACATTCTTTTCATGATATTTTGTTTATTTATTTTGACACGAATTTACCTAGATATGTATTTTTTATATATATTTTTATACGTATTTACATAATTTCATGTGTATTTTGTATATGTATTTCTAATGATATCTACGTTATTTTATGTGTATTCGTATATATATTTTTATAAGAAATGCGCTATTTGATGGGAATTTTGCATCTTTCTTTTCATACAAATTTACATTATTTTATTGATATTCTGTGTATTTATATTGATAGGATTTTACTTTATTCTATTTCTTTTTTGTATATATTTTTTTATACACATTTACATTATTTAATGTGTATCTTGCATACATATTTTATACAAATTTACGTTATTTTAAGTGTATTTGTTTATATATTCTCATTCAAATTTACATTATTTTATGTGTATTTTGTATATGTATTTCAATGCAAATTTACCTAATTTTATGTGTATTTTGTATATTTCTTTTCATACAAATTTTAAATATTTTTGTGTATTTTTTTATATAGTTTTATACAAATTTAGGTTATTTTATGTACGCATTAACATTATTTAATGTGTGTTTTGTATATATATTTTTATGCAAATTTACTTTATTTTATGTGCATTTTTGTACATATATTTTTTTAGAAATTTGCGTTATTTTATGTGTATTTGTATATGTTTTCTCATACAAATTTACATTATTTTATTGCTATTTTGTTTATTTATTTTGATACGAATGAAAATAGATATACAAAATATACATAAAATAAACTAAATTTGTATTGAAATATATATACAAAATACATAAAATAATGTAAATTTGTATCAAAATATTTTAACAGATGCGCATAAAATAACGTAAATTTGTTTTAAAATATGCAAAATACAAATTAAATAATGTAAATATGTATAAAAAAATATATACAAAACACAAATAGAATAATGTAAAATCGTATCAAAATAAATACACAGAATATTAATAAAACAATGTAAATTTGTATGAAATTAAAGATGCAAAATACCCATTAAATAACGCATTTTTTTTAAATATATATACCAAAATACACATGAAAAAATTAATTTGTATTAAAATAAATATACAAAATACACATACAATAAGGTAAATCTGTATTGAAATAGATATGCAAAATACATATAAAACAATGAAAATTTGTTTCAAAATATATATACGAATACACATAAAATAACGTAGATTTGTATAAAAATATATATACAAAATACATGTGCATTTTGTATATTAATTTTAATACAAATTTGATTAATCTATGTGTATTTTTGTATATGTATTTTTATAAAAATATGCTTTATTTTATGGGTATTTTGCATCTTTATTTTCATACAAATTAACATTATTTTATTGATATTCTGTGTATTTATTTTGATATGATTTTACATTATTCTATGTGTATTTTGTATATATATTTTATATAAAATGTATTTGTTTTCATTTCATACAAATCTACATTATTTTATGTGTTTTTTGTACATGTATTTAAATACAAATTTAACTAGTTATATGTGTATTTTGTATATCTATTTTGTATGTATATTTTCATACAAGTTTACTCTATTATATGAGTATTCGTATATATATTTTGATATAAATTTACATTATTTATGTGTATTTTGCATATTTATTTCAATAAAAATTTACTTTATTATATGTGCATTTTGTATATATATTTTCATACAAATTTAATTATTTTATATGTATTTTTGTATATATATTTTTATGCAAATATGCGTTATTATATGGATATTTTGGATCTTTATTTTCATACAAATTTACATTATTTAATTGATATTCTCTTTATTTATTTTGATGCGATTTAACATTATTCTAAGTGTTTTTTGTATATATATATATATATATATATATATATATATATATATATATATATATATATATATATATATATATATATATATATATATATATCTATAAATAGATATATATATCTATATATATAGATAGATATATATATATCTCTATATAGATATATATATATAGATATATATATATATATATATATATATTTACATTATTTAATGTTCATTTTGTATATATATTTTTATCAAAATTTACCTTATATTATGTGTATTTGTTTATATATTTTCACACATATATACATTATTTTATGTGTTTTTTGTATATATATTTTTCTACGTATTTAAAATATTTTATGTGTATTTTGTATATACATTTTCATAAAAAAAATACGTTTTTTTATTGTGTGTATAAGTATATATTTTGATACAAATTTTATACAAATTCATGTTATTTAATGTATATTTGTATATATATTTTCATACAAATTTATATTATTTTGTGTGTATTTTTTCATATATTTCATTACAAATTTACCTTATTTTATGTTTATTTTGTATATTTATTTCAATCAATTTTAAATAATTTTATGTGTATATTTGTATTTGTATTTTGGTTATTTTATGTGTTTTTTGTATATATATTTTTATCCAAAATTACATTATTTTATTGGTATTTCTTAATTTAATTCGATACGAGTTTAGATTATTTCATAGGTATTTTGTATACATATTTTTATACTCATTTACATTATCTAATGTGTGTTTTGTATATATATTTTTATGCAAATTTATTTAATGTTAATTTTTGTACATATATTTTTATAGAAATTTGCGTTATTTTATGTATATAGTTTTATATAAATTTACGCTATTTTATGTGCATTTTGTATATTTATATTCATACAAATACACATTCTTTTATTGGTATATTGTTTATTTACATCTATACGAATTTTCATTATTTTATGTGTATTTTGTATACATTTTTTTATACGTTTTTACTTAATTTTATGTGTATTTTGTATATGTATTTTTATAGAAATCTACGTTATTTTATGTGTATTCGTATATATATTTTGAAAGAAATTTACATTATTGCATATCTATTTCAATACAAATTTACCTTATTGTATGTGCATTTTGTATATTTATTTTAAAACAAGTTCAAATATTTTATATGTATTTTGGTATCAATAATTTTATAAAATATGCGTTATTTTATAGGTATTTTGCATATTAATTTTCATTTTATATGTACTTTGTATATATATTTTTATACGCTCTTACATTATTTAATATTTATTTTAAATATATATTTTTATACAAATTCATGGTATTTTATGTGTATTTGTATATATATTTTCATATAAATTTACATTATTGTATATGTATTTTGTACATATATTTTATTACAAATCTACCTTATTTTATGTTTATTTTGTATGTGTATTTTGTATATTTATATTAATCCAAATACACATTCTTTTATTGGTATTTTGTTTATTTATTTTAATTCGAATTTACATTATTTTATGTGTATTTTGTATACATTTTTTTATACGTATTTACTTAATTTTATGTGTATTTTGTATATATATTTTTATAGAAATCTACGTTTTTTTTAATTTTTATTCGTATATATATTTTTAAACAAATTTACATTGTTTTATATGTATTTTTGCATATCTCTTTCAATACAAATTTACCTTATTGTATGTGCATTTTGTATATTTATTTCAATACAAATTTAAAAATTTTATGTGTATTTTGGTATATATATTTTTATAAGAAATGCGCTATTTTATGGGAATTTTGCATCTTTATTTTCATACAAATTTACATTATTTTATTAATATTCGGTGTATTTATTTTGATACGATTTTACATTATTCTATTTGTTTTTTGTATATACTTTTTTTTATTTATATTTACATTATTTAATGTGTATCTTGCATATATATTTTATACAAATTTTTTATCTATTATCTATTTTCATACAAATACACATTCTTTTCATGATATTTTGTTTATTTATTTTGACACGAGTTTACATAATTTGATATGTATTTTGTATATATATTTTTATACGTATTTACATAATTTCATGTTTTTTTATATATATTTAATAGATATTCAAAATACACATAAAATAACCTAAATTTGTATCAAACTATATACAAAAATACACAAAAATAATTTAAATTTGTATGAAAATAAATATACAAAATACTCATAAAATTAGGTAAATTTGTATGGATACATATACAAAATACACATAAAATAATGTAAATTATTTTATATGTACTTTGTATATATATTTTTATACGCTTTTACATTACTTAATATTTATTTTGAATATATATTTTTATACAAATTCATGGTATTTTATGTGTATTTGTATATATATTTTCATATAAACAAATACACTTAAAATAACGTAAATTTGTATAAAAAAATACATACAAAACACAAATATAATAATGTAAAATCGTATCAAAATAAATACACAGAATATTAATAAAATAATGTAGATTTGTATGAAAATAAAGAGGCAAAATACCCATAAAATAACGCATTTTTTTTATTTATAAAAATATATATACCTAAATACTCATAAACAAATTAGTTTTGTATTAAAATAATTATATAAATAACACATCCAATATTGTATATTTTTATTGAAATTGATATGCATAATACATATAAAGCAATGTAAATTTGTTTCAAAATATATGTATAAAATACACATAATTCTCTCTCTCTCTCTCTCTCTCTCTCTCTCTCTCTCTCTCTCTCTCTCTCTCTCTCTCTCTCTCTCTCTCTCTCTCTCTCTCTCTCTCTCTCTCTCTATATATATATATATATATATATACACAAAATACACATAAAATGATGTAGATACGTATAAAAAAATGTATACAAAATACACATAAAATAATGTAAATTCGTATCAAAATAAATAAACAAAATACCAATAAAAGAATGTGTATTTGTATAAATATAAATATACAAAATACACATAAAATAACGTAAATTTATATAAAACTATATACAAAAATACACAGAAGTAATTAAATTTGTATGAAAATATATACAAAATACACACAAAATAAGCTAAATTTGAATTGAAATATATATATATAAAATACATGAAATAAAGTAAATTTGTATCAAAATATTTAATCAAATACACATATAATAACGTAAATTTGTATGAAAATATATAAACAAAATACACATTAAATAATGTAAATGCGTATAAAAAAATGTGTACAAAATACACATATAATCATGTAATTCGCATCAAAATAAATAAACAAAATACCAATAAAATAATATAAATTTGTATGAGTAAACGTGTATGTTGCATATTTTTACAATACAAATTTATCTTATTATATACGCATTTTGTTTATTAATTTTAATACAAATTTAATTGTTCGATGTGTATTTTTGTATCTGTATTTTTATAAACATATGCTTTATTTTTTGGGTATTTTGCATCTTTATTTTCATACAAATTTACATTATTTTATTGATATTCTGCTTATTCATTTTGATACGAATTGACATTATTCTATGTGTATTTTGTATATATTTTTCATACAAATTTACGTTATTTTATGTGTATTTGTTTATATATTTTGACACAAATTTACAATATTTTATGGGTATTTTGTATATACATTTCAAAAGAAATTTACCTAGTTTTATGTGTATTTTGTATATCTATTTTCATACAAACTCAAATTATTTCTATGTATTTTTGTATATATTTTATTACATATTTTGGTTATGTTATGTGTATTTTGTACATTTATTTTCATTCAAATATATATTATTTTGTTGGTGTTTTGATGATTTATATTGATACGAATTTACATTATTTTATATGTACTTTGTATATATATTTTTATACGCTTTTACATTATTTAATATATATATATATATATATATATATATATATATATATATATATATATATATATATATATATATATATATATATATTTTTTTTTTTATACAAATTCATTGTATTTTATGTGTATTTGTATATATATTTTCATATAAATTTACATTATTTTATTGATAATCTGCTCATTCAATTTGATACGAATTGACATTATTCTATGTGTATTTTGTATATATTTTTCATACAAATTTACGTTATTTTATGTGTATTTGTTTATATATTTTAACACAAATTTACAATATGTTATGGGTATTTTGTATATACATTTCAAAAGAAATTTACCTAGGTTTATGTGTATTTTGTATATCTAATTTCATACAAACTCAAATTATTTCTATGTATTTTTGTATATATTTTAATACATATTTTAGTTATGGTATATGTATTTTGTAAATTTATTTTCATTCAAATATATATTATTTTATTGGTGTTTTGTTGATTTATATTGACACGAATTTACATTATTTTATATGTACTTTGTATATATATTTTTATACGCTTTTACATTACTTAATATTTATTTTGAATATATATTTTTATACAAATTCATGGTATTTTATGTGTATTTGTATATATTTTATGTGTATTTGTACATATATTTTATTACAAATCTACCTTATTTTATGTTTATTTTGTATGTGTATTTTGTATATTTATGTTTATCCAAATACATTCTTTTATTGGTATTTTGTTTATTTATTTTAATTCGAATTTACATTATTTTATGTGTATTTTGTATACATTTTTTTAAACATATTTACTTAATTTTATGTGCATTTTGTATATATATTTTTATAGAAATCAACGTTTTTTTATTTGTATTCGTATATATATTTTGAAATAAATTTACATTGTTTTATATGTATTTTTGCATATCTCTTTCAATACAAATTTACCTTATTGTATGTGCATTTTGTATATTTATTTCAATGCAAATTTAAATATTTTATGTGTTTTTGGGTATATATATTTTTATAAGATTACGAAAATTTGAATAAAAATATATACAAAAAAACAAAAACATAAATTTCAATTTATATGAAAATAGACATACAAAATACACATATAATTAGTTAAATTTGTATTTAAATACATGTACAAAATACACATAAAATAATGTAAATTTGTATGAAATGAAAACAAATTCACATAAAATTCGCGTCAAAATAAATAAACAAAATATCAATAAAAGAATATGTATTTGTATGAAAATAGATATATAAAATACACATAAAATAGCCTAAATTTGTATCAAGCTATATACAAAAATACACAAATATATTTTAAATTTGTATGAAAATAAATATACAAAATACACATAAAATTAGGTAAATTTGTATTGAAATACATACACAAAATATACATAAAATAATGTAAATTTGAATGAAAATACATAAAGAAATACACTTAAAATAACGTAAATTTGTATAAAAAAAATATGTACAAAACACAAATAGAATAATGTAAAATCGTATCAAAATAAATACACAGAATATTAATAAAATAATGTAAATTTGTATGAAAATAAAGAAGCAAAATACCCATAAAATAACGCATTTTTTTCATTCATAAAAATATATATACCGAAATACACATCAAAAAGTTTAATTTGTATTAAAATAAATATACAAAAAACACATACAATAAGGTAAATTTGTATTGAAATAGATATGCAAAATACATATAAAACAAAGTAAATTTGTTTCAAAATATATATACGAATACACATAAAATAACGTAGATTTCTATAAAAATATATATACAAAATACACATAAATTGAAGTAAATACGTATAAAAAGATGTATACAAAATACACATAAAATAATGTAAATTCGTATCAAAATAAATAAACAAAATACCAATAAAAGAATGTGTATTTCTATAAATATAAATATACAAAATACACATAAAATATCGTAAATTTATATAAAACTATCTACAAAAATACACAGAAGTAATTAAATTTGTATGAAAATATATACAAAATACACACAAAATAAGCTAAATTTGAATTGAAATATATATACAAAATACATGAAATAAAGTAAATTTGTATCAAATACACATATAATAACGTTAATTTGTATGAAAATATATAAACAAAATACACATTAAATAATTTAAATACGTATAAAAAAATATGTACAAAATACACATATAATCATGTAATTCGTATCAAAATAAATAAACAAAATACCAATAAAATAATATAAATTTGTATGAGTAAACATGTATGTTGCATATTTTTTCAATACAAATCTAGCTTATTATATACGCATTTTGTTTATTAATTTTAATACAAATTTAATCATTCGATGTGTATTTTTGTATCTGTATTTTTATAAATATATCCTTTATTTTTTGGGTATTTTGCATCTTTATTTTCATACAAATTTACATTATTTTATTTATATTCTCCTCATTCATTTTGATACGAATTGACATTATTCTATGTGTATTTTGTATATATTTTTCATACAAATTTACGTTATTTTATGTGTATTTGTTTATATATTTTGACACAAATTTACAATATTTTATGGCTATTTTGTATATACATTTCAATAGAAATTTACCTAGTTTTATGTGTATTTTGTATATCTATTTTCATACAAACTCAAATTATTTCTATGTATTTTTGTATATATTTTAATACAAATTTTAGTTATGTTATGTGTATTTTGTAAATTTATTTTCATTCAAATATATATTATTTTATTGGTGTTTTGTTGATTTATATTGATACGAATTTGTATTATTTTATATATACTTTGTATATTATTTTATATATACTTTGTATATATATTTTTATACGCTTTTACATTATTTAATATTTATTTTGAATATATATTTTTATACAAATTCATGGTATTTTATGTGTATTTGTATATATATTTTCATATAAATTTACATTATTTTATGTGTATTTTTTACATATATTTCATTACAAATCTACCTTATTTTATGTTTATTTTGTATATGTATTTTGTATATTTATATTTATCCAAATACACATTCTTTTATTGGTATTTTGTTTATTTATTTTCAATCGAATGTACATTGTTTTATGTGTATTTTGTATACATTTTTTTATACGTATTTACTTAATTTTATGTGTTTTTTGTATATATATTTTTATAGAAATCTACGTTTTTTTATTTGTATTCGTATATATATTTTGAAACAAATTTACATTGTTTTATATGTATTTTTGAATATCTCTTTTAATACAAATCTACCTTACTGTATATGCATTTTGTATATTTATTTCAATACAAATTTAAATATTTTATGTGTATTATGGTATATATATTTTTATAAAAAATGCGATAATTTTTGGGAATTTTGCATCTTTATTTTCATGCAAATTTACATTATTTTATTGATATTCTGTGTATTTATTTTGATACGATTTTATATTATTCTATTTGTTTTTTGTATATATTTTTTTATACACATTTACATTATTTAATGTGTATCTTGCATATATATTTTATACAAATTTACGTTATTTTAAGTGTATTTGTTTATATATTTTCATTCAAATTTACATTTATTTTAATTAGAAATTACATTATTTTATGTGTATTTTGTATACATTTTTTTATATGTATTTACTTAATTTTATGTGTATTTTGTATATATATTTTTATAGAAATCTAGGTTTTTTTTATTTGTATTCGTATATATATTTTGAAACAAATTTACATTGTTTTATATGTATTTTTCCATATCTCTTTCAATACAAATTTACCTTATTGTATGTGCATTTTGTATATTTATTTCAATGCAAATTTAAATATTTTATGTGTATTTTGGTATATATATTTTTATAAGAAATGCGCTATTTTATGGGAATTTTGCATCTTTATTTTCATACAAATTTACATTATTTTATTAATATTCGGTGTATTTATTTTGATACGATGTTACATTATTCTATTTGTTTTTTGTATATATATTTTTTATACATATTTTTATTATTTAATGTGTATCTTGCATATATATTTTATACAAATTTATTATCTATTATCTGTTTTCATACAAATACACATTCTTTTCATGATATTTTGTTTATTTATTTTAACACGAATTTACATTATTTGATATGTATTTTGTATATATATTTTTATACGTATTTACATAATTTCATATGTATTTTGTATATATATTTCTATAGAAATCTACTTTATTTTATGTGTATTAGTATATATATTTTGAAACAAATTTACATTGTTTTATATGTATTTTTGAATATTTCTTTCAATACAAATTTACCTTACTGTATATGCATTTTGTATATTTATTTCAATACAAATTTAAATATTTTATGTGTATTTTGGTAAATATATTTTTATAAAAAATGCGATAATTTTTGGGAATTTTGCATCTTTATTTTCATGCAAATTTACATTATTTTATTGATATTCTGTGTATTTATTTTGATACGATTTTACATTATTCTATTTGTTTTTTGTATATATATTTTTTATACACATTTACATTATTTAATGTGTATCTTGCATATATATTATATACAAATTTACGTTATTTGAAGTGTATTTGTATATATATTTTTATTCAAATTTACATTATTTAATGTGCATTTTGTATATGTATTTCAATACAAATTTACCTAATTTTATGTGTATTTTGTATATTTCTTTTCAAACAAATTTAAATTATTTTTGTGTATTTTTGTATATAGTTTTATACAAATTTAGGTTATTTTATGTACGCATTTACATTATTTAGTGTGTGTTTTGTATATATATTTTTTTGCAAATTTACTTTATTTTATATGCATTTTTGTACATATATTTTTATAGAAATTTGCGTTATTTGTATATGTTTTATCATACAAATTTACATTATTTTATTGCTATTTTGTTTATTTATTTTGATTCGAATTACATGATTATATGTGTATTTTGTACATATTTTTTATACGTATTTACATTACTTAATGTGTAATTTGTTTATATATTTTTAAACAAATCTACGTTATTATATGTATTTGTATAAATATTTTGATACAGATTTACACTATTTTATGTATTTTGTATGTACATTTCAATACAAATTTAGCTTATTTTAGCTGTATTTTGTATATATATTTTCATACAAATTTAACTACTTCTCTGTATTTTTGGATATAGTTTTATACAAATTTACGATATTTTATGTGTATTTTGTATATTTATATTTATACAAATACACATTCTTTTACTGGTATTTTGTTTATTTATTTTGATACGATTTTTATGTATATTTTGTATTCATTTTTTTATACGTATTTACTTCATTTTATGTGTATTTTGAATATTAATAAAATAATGTAAATTTGTATGAAAATAAAGAGGCAAAATCCCCATAAAATAACGCAGTTTTTTTTATTTATAAAAATATATATACCAAAATACACATAAAAAAATTAAATTTGAATTAAAATAAATATATAAAAAACACATACAATAAGGTAAATTTGTATTGAAATAGATATGCAAAATACATATAAAACAATGTAAATTTGTTTCAAAATATATATACGAATACATATAAAATAACGTAGATTTCTATAAATATATATATACAAAATACACATAAAATGAAGTAAATACGTAAAAAAAAATGTATACAAAATACACATAAAATAATGTAAATTCGTATCAATATAAATATACAAAATACCAATAAAAGAATGTGTATTTGTATAAAAATAAATATACAAAATACACGTAAAATAACGTAAATTTATATAAAACTATATTTAAAAATACACAGAAGTATTTTAATTTGTATGAAAATAGATATACAAAATAAGGTAAATTCGTTTGAAATTCAATAAACAAAATTCAGATAAAAGAACGTATATTTGTAGAAAAAATAAATATATAAAATACACATAAAATAACGAAAATTTGTATGAAAATATATAAAAAAATAAACAAAAATAATTTAAATTTGTATGAAAATAAATATACAAAATACACATGTATTTTGTATATCTATTTTCACACATATTTAATTACTTTTGTGTATTTTTGCATATAGTTTTATATAAATTTACGTTATTTTATTTGTATTTTGTATATTTATATTTTTACAATACACATTCTTTTATTAGTAGTTTGTTTATTTATTTTGATACGAGTTTACATTTTTTTATGTGTATTTTGTATACCTTTTTTTATACGTATTTACTTCATTTTATGTGTATTTTGTATATTTATTTTCATAGAAATCTACGTTATTTTGTGTGTATTCGTATTTATATTTTGAAAAAAATTTATATGTATTTTGCATATCTATTTCAATACAAATTTACCTTATTGTATGTGCATTTTGTATATTTATTTTAATACAAATTCAAATATTTTATGTGTGTCTTGGTATAAATATTTTTATAAAAAATGCGTTATTTTATGGGTATTTTGCATCTTAATTTTCATAAAAATTTACATTATTTAATTAATATTCTGTGTATATATTTTGATACGATTTTACATATAATCATGTAATTCGTATCAAACTAAATAAACAAAATATCAATAAAATAAAGTAAATTTGTATGAGAAAACATATACAAATACATATAAAATAACGCTAATTTCTATAAAAATATATGTCCAAAAATGAACGTAAAATAAAGTAACTTTGGATAAAAATATATATACAAAACACACATTAAATAATGTAAATGCGTACATAAAATAACCTAAATTTGTATAAAACTATATTAAAAAATACACATAAATAATTTAAATTTGTATGAAAAGAAATATACAAAATACACATAAAATATGTTAATTTGTATTGAAATACATATACAAAATACACATTAAATAATGTAAATTTGAAAGAAAATATATAAACAAATACACATATAATAACGTAAATTTGTATGAAATATATATTCAAAATACACATTAATTATGTAAATATGTATAAAAAAATATATACAAAACACAAATAGAATAATGTAAAATCGTATCAAAATATATACACAGAATATTAATAAAATAATGTAAATTTGTATGAAAATTAAGATGCAAAACACCTATAAAATAACGCATTTTTTTTTAAATTATTGATACCAAAATACACATAAAATCTTTGAATTTGTATTAAAATAAATATACAAAATGCACATACAATAAGGTAAATTTGTATTAAAATAGATATGCAAAATACATATAAAATAATGTAAATTTGTTTCAAAATATATATACGAATACACATAAAAAACGTAGATTTCTATAAAAAATACATATACAAAATACACATAATATTAAGTAAATACGAATAAAAAAATGTATACAAAATACACATCAAATAATGTAAATTCGTATAAATGTAAATAAACAATATACCATTAAAAGAATGTGTATTTCTATAAATATAAATATACAAAATGCACATAAAATAGCGTAAATTTATATAAAACTATATACATAAAATAATGCAAATTTCTATAAAAATATATGTACAAAAATGAACATAAAATAAATTTGCATAAAAATATATATACAAAACACACTTTAGATAATGTAAATGGGTATAAAAATATGTATACAAAATACCTATGAAATAATCTAAACTCGTATCGAATTAAATTAAGAAAATACCAATAAAATAATGTAATTTTGGATGAAAATATATATACAAAATACACATAAAAAAAACTAAATACACATACAATTATACACATAAAATAATTTAAAATTGAATGAAATAAATATACAAAATAAACATAAAATAAGGTAACCTAAATACAAATACAAAAATACACATTAAATAATTTAAAATTGAATGAAATAAATATACACAATAAACATAGAATAAGGTAAATTTGTAATAAAATGTATGTAAGAATACACATAAAATAATATAAATTTGTATGAAAATATATATACAAATACACATAAAATAACATGAATTTGTATAAAATTTGTTTCAAAATATATACGAATACACACAATAAAATAACGTAATTTTTTATGAAAATGTATATATAAAATACACAAAATAATTTAAATACGTAGAAAAATATATGTGCAAAATACACATAAAATAATGTAAATTCGAAAAAAATTAAATACACAAAATTCCAATAAAAGAATGTATATTTGTAGGAAAATATATATACAAAAAACAAATAAAATAACTAAAATTTGTATAAAAATATATACAAAAATACACAAAAATAATTTAAATTTAAATTTAATTAAATTAAATTAAATTAAATTTAAAATAGATATGCAAAATACACATAAAGTTAGGCAAATTTGTATTGAAATACATATACAAAACTCACATAAAATAATGTAAATTTGAATGAAAATATATAAACAAATACATATAAAATAAGATAAATTTGGATAATATATATATACAAATTATACATTAAATATTTTAAATATGTATAAAAATATATAATATTATATATATTTTTATTGATATTTGCGTTATTTATGTGTATTTTGTATATGTTTTCTCATAGAAATTTACATTATTTTATTGGTATTTTGTCTATTTATTTTGATACGAATTACATGATTATTTGTGTATTTTGTACATTTTTTTATACGTATTTACATTATTTAATGTGTATTTTGTTTATATATTTTTATACAAATTTACGTTATTATATGTGTATTTGTATAAGTATTTTGATACAAATTTACATTAATATGTATTTTGTATATATATTTCAATTCAAATTTAGCTTATTTTATGTGTATTTTGTATATCTATTTATTTTAATACAAAATCAAATATTTTATGTTTTTTCGTATATATATTTTTATAAAAAAATGCGTTATTTTACGGGTATTTTGCATCTTAAATTTCATACAAATTTACATTATTTTATTAATATTTTCTGTGTTTATTTTGATACGATTTTACATTATTTTATTTGTGTTTTGTATATATTTTTTTATACATATTTACATTATTTAATGTGTTTTTTGTATATATATTTGATACATATTTACGTTATTTTAAGATATTTTATGTGTATTTGTTTATATATTTTGACACAAATTTACAATATTTTATGGGTATTTTGTATATATATTTCAACAGAAATTTACCTAGTTTTATGTGTATTTTCAATATCTATTTTCATACAAACTCAAATTATTTATATGTATTTTTGTATATATTTCAATACAAACTTTAGTTATGTTATGTGTATTTTGTAAATCTATTTTCATTCAAATATATATTATTTTATTGGTATTTTGTTGATTTATATTGATACGAATTTACATTATTTTTTATGTACTTTTTATATGTATTTTTATATGCATTTACATTATTTAATATTTATTTTGAATATATAATTTTATACAAATTCATGGTATTTTATGTGTATTTGTATATATATTTTCATATAAATTTACATTATTTTATGTGTATTTTGTACATATATTTCATTACAAATTTACCTTATTTTATGTTTATTTTGTATGTGTATTTTGTACATTTATATTTATACAAATACACATTCTTTTATTGGTATTTTGTTTATTTATTTTGTTTCGAATTTACATTATTTTATGTGTATTTTGTTTACATTTTTTATACGTATTTACTTAATTTTATGTGTATTTTGTATATATTTTTTTTAGAAATCTACGTTATTTTATGTGTATTCGTATATATATTTTGAAACAAATTTACATTGTTTTATATGTATTTTTGCATATCTCTTTCAATAGAAGTTTACCTTATTTTGTATATTTATTTCAATACAAATTTAAATATTTTATGTGTATTTTGGTATATATATTTTTATAAGAAATGCGCTATTTGATGGGAATTTTGCATCTTTATTTTCATACAAAAATACATTATTTTATTAATATTCAGTGTATATATTTTATACCTATTTACATTATTTAATGTGTATTTTGTTTATATATTTTTATACAAATTTACGTTATTATATGTGTATTTGAATATATATTTTGATACAAATTTGCATTATTTTATGTATTTTCTATATTTATTTCAATTCTAATTTAGCTTATTTTATGTGTCTTTTGTATATCTATTTTCATACAAATTTAATTATTTTTGTTTATTTTTGTATATAGTTTTATATAATTTTACGTTATTTTATGTGAGTTTTGTACATTTATATTTATACAAGTACATATTCTTTTATTGGCATTTTGTTTATTTATTTTGATACGAATTTACATTATTTTATGTGTATTTTGTATACATTTTCTGATACGTATTTACTTCATTTTATGTGTATTTTGTATATATATTTTTATAGAAATCTACGTTATTTTATGTGTATTCGTATATATATTTTGTAAGAAATTTACATTGTTTTATATGTATTTTGCATATCTGAATAAATATAAATATACAAAATGCACATAAAATAAGGTAAATTTATATAAAACGATATACAAAGATACACAGAAGTAATTAAGTTCGTATGAAAATAGATATACAAAATACACACAAAGTAAGCTTAATTTGAATTGAAATATATGTACAAAATACATAAAATAAAGTAAATTTGTTTCAAAATATTTTTACAAATACACATATAATTACGTACATTTTATATAAAAATATATAAACAAAATGCACATTAAATAATGTAATTACGTATAAAAAAAATATATACAAAATACACATATAATCTTGTAATTCGTATCAAAATAAATAAACAAAATACCAATAAAATAGTAAATTTGTATTTGTATTTGTAAATTTTTATTGAAATATATACAAAAATACATAAAAATAATTTGAGTTTGTATGAAAATAGATATTCAAAATACACATAAAACTAGGAAAATTTCTTTTGAAATATATATACAAAATACCTATAAAATATTGTAAATTTGTGTCAAAATATATAAACAAATACACATAAAATAACTTAAAATAAAGTAAATATGTATCATATATATATATACAAAAAAAACATTAAATAATGTAAATATGTATAAAAAAATATATATACAAAACACAAATAAAATAATGTAAAATCGTATCAAAATAAATACAGAAACTATGAATAAAATAATGTAAATTTGTATGAAAATTAAGATGCAAAATACCCATAAAATAACTCAATTTTTTATAAAAATATATATACGAAAAAACATAAAATATTTGATTTTGTATTAAAATAAATAGATCTACAAAATACACATAAAATAAGCTAAATTTGAATTGAAATATATATACAAAATACATAAAATAATGTAAATTTGTATCAAAATACTTATACACTTATACAAATACACATATAATAACGTAAATTTGTATAAAAATATAAACAAAATACACATTAAATAATGTAAATTCGTATAAAAAAATGTACAAAATACAGAAATAATCATGTAATTCGTATCAAAATAAATAGACAAAATACCAATAAAATTATGTAAATTTCTATGAGAAAACATATACAAAATACACATAATTAACGCAAATATCAATAAAAATATATATAATATAATATATTTTTATACATATTTAAAATATTTAAAGTATATTTTGTATATATATTTTATCCAAATTTACGTTATTTTATATGTATTTGTTTATATATTTTCATACAAATTTACATTATTTTATGTGAGTTTTGTATATGTATTTCAATACAAATTTGCCTAACTTTATGTGTATTTTACATATCTATTTTCAAACAAATTTAAATTATTTTTGTGTATTTTTGTATATATTTTTATACAAATTTTAGTTATTTTATTTGTTTTTTGTATATATATTTTCCTACAAATATATATTCTTTTATTGGAATTTTGTGTATTTAATTTTTTACGAATTTACATTATTTTATGTGTATTTTGTATATATATTTTTCTACGTATTTAAATTATTTTATGTGTATTTTATATATACATTTTCATAAAAATTTACGTTATTTTATTGTGTGTATTCGTATATATTTTGAAACAAATTTTATACAAATTTATATTATTTTATGTGTATTCTTACATATATTTTATTACAAATTTACCTTATTTTATGTTTATTTTGTATATTTATATCATTCAATTTTGAATTATTTAATGTGTATATTTGTATTTGTTTTTAGGTTATTTTATGTGTGTTTTCTATATATATTTTCATCCAAAATTAGATTATTTTATTGTTACTTTCTTAATTTAACTCGATACGAATTTAGATTATTTCATAGGTATTTTGTATACATATTTTTATACTCATTTACATTATCTAATGTGTGTTTTGTATATATTTTTTTATGCAAACTAATTTTATGTGCATTTTTGTACATATATTTTTATAGAAACTTAAAACGTCATTTTATGTGTATTTTGTATATGTTTTCTCATACAAATTTACATTATTTAATTAGTTTTTTGTTTATTTATTTTGATACGAATGGCTTGATTATTTGTGTATTTTGTAAATATTTTTTTTATACGTATTTACATTACTTAATGTGTATTTTGTTTATAAGTTGTTATAAAGATTCTTCAAAATGATGTTTTCTATGCCCTCTCTGGCCTCAATCCTCAGAAGGCTTATGGACCTGATGGAGTGCCTCCTATTGTCCTTAAAAACTGTGCCTCCGTGCTGTCACCCTGCCTGGTCAAACTCTTTCGCCTCTGCCTGTCAACATCTACCTTTCCTTCTTGCTGGAAGTATGCCTTCACACAGCCTGTACCTAAGAAGGGTGACCGCTCCAATCCCTCAAACTACCGTCCTATTGCTTTACTTTCTTGTCTATCTAAAGCTTTTGAATCAATCCTTAACCGTAAGATTCAAAAGCACCTTTCCACTCTGACCTTCTGATCGCCAGTATGGGTTCCGCAAGGGCGTTCTACTGGTGATCTCCTAACCTTCTTAACTGACTCTTGGTCATCCTCTCTTAGCCGTTTCGGTGAAACTTTTGCTATTGCGCTGGACATATCAAAAGCTTTTGATAGGGTCTGGCACAAATCTTTGCTTTCTAAACTACCCTCCTACGGTTTCTATCCTTCTCTCTGTACCTTTATCTCCAGTTTCCTTTCTGACCGTTCTATTTCTGCCGTGGTAGACGGTCACTGTTCTTCCCCTAAATCTATTAACAGTGGTGTCCCAGAGTTCTGTCCTATCTCCCACTCTTTTCTGTTGTTCATTGATGATCTTCTTTCCAAACGAACTGTCCTATCCATTCCTACGCCGATGATTCCACTCTGCATTATTCAACTTCTTTTAATAGACCCACCCTTCAGGAACTTAACGACTCAAGGATGGAGGCTGCAGAACGCTTAGCCTCATACCTTACTATTATTTCCGATTGGGGCAAGAAGAACCTGGTGTCCTTCAACGCCTCAAAAACACAGTTTCTCCACCTATCCACTCGACACAATCTTCCAAACAACTATCCCTATTCTTTGACAACACCCAGCTATCACCTTCCTCAAAACTAAACATCCTCGGTCTATCCTTAACTCAAAATCTCAACTGGAAACTTCATATCTCATCTCTTACTAAATCAGCTTCCTCGAGGCTGGGCGTTCTGTACCGTCTCCGCCAGTTCTTCTCCCCTGCACAGTTGCTGTCCATATACAGGGGCCTTGTCCGCCCTCGTATGGAGTATGCATCTCATGTGTGGGGGCTCCCTCACACAGCTCTTCTGGACAGAGTGGGCAAAGGCTCTTCGTCTCATCAGCTCTCCTCCTCATACTGATAGTCTTCTACCTCTTAAATTCCGCCGCAATGTTGCCTCTCTTTCTATCTTCTATCGATATTTCCACGCCGACTGCTCTTCTGAACTTGCTAACTGCATGCCTCCCCCCCTCCCCGGCCCCCTTTGCACTCGACTTTCTACTCATGCTCATCCCTATACTGTCCAAACCCCTTATGCAAGAGTTAACCAGCATCTTCACTCTTTCATCCCTCACGCTGGTAAACTCTGGAACAATCTTCCTTCATCTGTATTTCCTCCTGCCTACGACTTGAACTCTTTCAAGAGGAGGGTATCAGGACACCTCTCCTCCCGAAACTGACTTATCTTTCGGCCACCTCTTTGGATTCTTTTTAGGAGCAGCGAGTAGCGGGCTTTTTTTTTTTATTAATGTTTACTTTTTTGTGCCCTTGAGCTGTCTCCTTTGCTGTAAAAAAAAAAAAAAATATATATATATATTTTTTTACAAATTTACGTTATTATATGTGTATTTGTTAAAAATATTTTGAAACGAATTTACTTTATTTTATGTATTTTGTATATATATTTCAATTCAAATTTAGCTTATTTTGTGTGTATTTTGTATATCTATTTTCATACAAATTTAATTACTTCTGTGTATTTTTGTATACAGTTTTATACAAATTTACGTTATTTTAATTATTGAATGTGTATTTTTGTATATATATTTTTTATAAAAATATGCTTAATTTTATATGTATTTTGCACCATTATTTTCATACAAATTTACGTTATTTTATTGATATTCTTACATTATTCTATGTGTATTTTTTATATATATTTTATACAAATGTACGTTATTTTATGTGTATTTGTTTTAATTTCTTACAAATTTACATTATTTTATGTGTATTTTGTACATGTATTTAAAGACAAATTTAACTAATTATATGTGTATTTTGAATATCTATTTTCATACAAATTGAAATTATTTTTGTTTATTTTTTAATATATTTTCATACAAATTCTCGTTATTTTATGTGTATTTTGTATATTTATTTTTCTAATAATATACGTTCTTTTATCTGAATTTTGTTTATTGAGTTTGATACGAGTTTACCTTATTTTGTATATCTATTTTCATACAAATTTAATTACTTCTGTGTATTTTTGTATATAGTTTTATATAAATTTACGTTATTTTATGTGTATTTTGTATATTTATATTTATACAAATACACATTCTTTTACTGG
Source organism: Eriocheir sinensis (assembly GCF_024679095.1). NCBI lineage: Eukaryota > Metazoa > Arthropoda > Malacostraca > Decapoda > Varunidae > Eriocheir > Eriocheir sinensis. The sequence continues at coordinate 3,550,308 of NC_066533.1, forward strand.
TATTTTGTTTATTTTTTTGGATACGAAATTACATTATTTTATGTGTATTTTGTATACATTTTTTTATGAGTATTTGCTTCATTTTATGTGTATTTTGTATATATATTTTTATAGAAATCTACGTTATTTTATGTGTATTCGTATACATATTTTAAAACAAATTTACATTGTTTTATATGTATTTTGCATATCTATTTCAATACAAATTTACCTTATTGTATGTGTTTTTTTATATATTTATTTTAATACAAATTTAATTTTTTATGTGTATTTTGGTATACATATTTTTATAAATGAAAAAAATGCGTTATTTTATGGGTATTTTGCCTCTTTATTTTCATACAAATTTACATTATTTTATTAATATTCTGTGTATTTATTTTGATACGATTTTACATTATTCTATTTGTGTTTTGTATATATTTTTTTACACAAATTTACGTTATTTTAAGTGTATTTATTTATGTATTTTCATTCAAATTTAAATTATTTTATTTGTATTTTGTATATGTATTTCAATACAAATTTACCTAATTTTATGTGTATTTTGTATATTTATTTTCATACAAATTTAAAATATTTTTGTGTATTTTTGTATATAGTTTGATACAAATTTAGGTTATTTTATGTGTATTTTGAATATCTATTTTCATACAAATACATATTTTGATTATTTATTTGATTTTTTATTTTGACGCGAATTTATATTATTTAATGTGTATTTTGTATATATATTTTTATACGTATTTACATCATTTCATGTGTATTTTGTATATATACTCCTATAGAAATCAACGTTATTTTATGTGTATTCGTATATATATTTTGAAACAAATTTACACTGTTTTATGTGTATTTTGCGTATTTTTTCAATACAAATTTACCTTATTGTATGTGCATTTTGTATATTAATTTTAATACAAATATAATTATTCTATGTGTATTTTTGTATATGTATTTTTTTTTTAAATATGCTTTATTTTATGGGTATTTTGCATCTTTGTTTTCATACAAATTTAAATTATTTTATTGATATTCTGTGTACTTATTTTGATACGGTTTTACATTATTCTATGTGATTTTTGTATATATATTTTATACAAATGTACGTTATTTTATGTGTATTTGTTTTAATTTCATACAAATTTACATAATTTTATGTGTATTTTCTACATGTATTAAAATACAAATTTAACTAATTATATGTGTATTACAAATACAGATTCTTTTATAAATAAAGAGAATATCAATAAAATAATGTAAATTTGTATGAAAATAAGGATGCAAAATATCCATATAATAACGCATATTTGCATAAAAATATATATACAAAAATACATATAAAATAATTAAATTTGTATTAAAATAAATATACAAAATGCACATACTATAAAGAAAATTTGTATTGAAATAGATATGCAAAATACACATCAATAATGTAAGTTTGTATCAAAATATATATACGAATACTCATAAAATAGAGTAAATTTCTATGAAAATATACATACAAAATAGATATACAAAGTACACATATAACTAGTTAAATTTGTATTTAAATACATGTACAAAAAACACATAAAATAATGTAGATTTGTATGAAATGAAAACAAATACATTTTATATAAAATATATATACAAAATACACATAGAATAATGTAAAGTCATATCAAAATAAATACACATAATATAAAAAAAATAATGTAAATTTGTATGAAAATAAAGATGCAAAATACCCATAAAATAAAGCATATTTTTATAAAAATACATATACAAAAATACATATAGACTAATCAAATTTGTATTAAAATTAATATACAAAATGCACATACAATAAGGTAAAATTGTAATGAAAAAATATGCAAAATACACATAAAACAATGTAAATTTGTTTTGTACATATTTTTTTATACGTATTTACATTATTTAATGTGTATTTTGTTTATATATTTTCATACAAATTTACGTTATTATATGTGTATTTGTATAAATATTTTGATACAAATTAACTTTATTTCATGTATTTTGTATATATATTTCAATTCAAATTTAGCTTATTTTGTGTGTATTTTGTATATATTTTCATAGAAATTTAATTACTTCTGTGTATTTTTGTATATAGTTTCATATAAATTTACGATATTTTATGTGTATTTTGTATATTTATACTTATACAAATACACATTCTTTTATTGGTATTTTGTTTATTTATTTTGATACGAATTTACATTATTTTATGTGTATTTTGTATACATTTTTTATACGTATTTACTTCATTTTATGTGTATTTTGTATATATTTTTTTTATAGAAATCTACGTTATTTTATGTGTATTCGTATATATATTTTGAAACAAATTTACATTCTTTTATATATATTTTGCATATCTATGTCAATACAGATTTACCTTATTATTTATTTTAATACAAATCTAAGTTTTTGATGTGTATTTTGGTATATATATTTTTATAAATAAAAAAATGCGTTATTTTATGGGTATTTTGCTTCTTTATTTTCATACAAATTTACATTATTTTATTAATATTCTGTGTATTTATTTTGATACGATTTTACATTATTCTATTTGTGTTTTGTACATATTTTTTCATACAAATTTACGTTATTTTAAGTGCATTTGTTTATGTATTTTCATTCAAATTTACATTATTTTATGTGTATTTTGTGTATGTATTTCAATACAAATTTACCTAATTTTATGTGTATTTTGTATATTTATTTTCATACAAATTTAAAATATTTTTGTGTATTTTTGTATATAGTTTGATACAAATTTAGGTTATTTTATGAGTATTTTATATATCTATTTTCATACAAATACACATTCTTTTATTGATATTTTGTTTATTTATTTTGACGCGAATTTACATTATTTAATGTGGATTTTTTATATATATTTTTATACGTATTTACATCATTTCATGTATATTTATTTCAATGCAAATTTAAATATTTTATGTGTATTTTGGTATATATATTTTTATAAGAAATGCGCTATTTTATGGATATTTTGCAGCTTTATTTTCAGGGGAGGCGGTGGCTGAATCGACAGAATAACACCACCGCGTTCAGGAGGACGCGAGTTCAATCCCCGCCCGATGCCACCAAGCTGGGATTTTTCAGCCGCCGCCGAGTGGCTTAAAAGTACCCACATGCTGTCCAGAAGACCACCTATCAACCCGGACTCTAGATTCTAGGATTAAAGATGAGCTCCGGGAGGGCAGCATGAGCCAATGCAAGATGGCGCCACTATACACACTCGCCTGCGCCAGAACGGGCTGGGCCGACCATCAGGACCCACCAGGAAGAAGCCTTGGGCCGATCATCAGGCCCCACCGGGAAAAAGCCTACCGGCGCTATAGGCCGCGACGTAAAAAAAAAAAAAAAAAAAAAAAAAAAAAAAAATTACATTATTTTATTAATATTCGGTGTATTTATTTTGATACGATGTTACATTATTCTATTTGTATATACTTTTTTATACATATTTACATTATTTAATGTGTATCTTGCATATATATTTTATACAAATTTATTATCTATTATCTATTTTCATACAAATACACATTCTTTTCATAATATTTTGTTTATTTATATTGACTCGAGTTTACATTATTTGATATGTATTTTGTATATATATTTTTATATGTATTTACATAATTTTATATGTATTTTGTATATATATTTCTATAGAAATCTACTTTATTTTATGTGTATTCGTATATATTTTGAAACAAATTTACTTTGTTTTATATGTATTTTTGAATATCTCTTTCAATACAAACTTACCTTACTGTATATGCATTTTGTATATTTATTTCAATACAAATTTAAATATTTTATGTGTATTTTGGTAAATATATTTTTATAAAAAATGCGATAATTTTTGGGAATTTTGCATCTTTATTTTCATACAAATTTACATTATTTTATTGATATTCTGTGTATTTATTTTGATACAATTTTACATTATTCTATTTGTTTTTTGTATATATTTTTTTATACACATTTACATTATTTAATGTGTATCTTGCATATATATTTTATACAAATTTACGTTATTTTAAGTGTATTTATTTATATATTTTCATTCAAATTTACATTATTTGATGTGTATTTTGTATATGTATTTCAATACAAATTTCCCAAATTTTATGTTTATTTTGTATATTTCTTTTCAAACAAATTTAAATTATTTTTGTGTATTTTTGTATATAGTTTTATACAAATTTAGGTTATTTTATGTACTCATTTACATTATTTAGTGTGTGTTTTGTATATATTTTTTTATGCAAATTTACTTTATTTTATGTGCATTTTTGTACATCTATTTTTATAGAAATTTGCGTTATTTGTATATGTTTTCTCATACAAATTTACATTATTTTATTGCTATTTTGTTTATTTATTTTGATTCGAATTACATGATTATATGTGTATTTTGTACATATTTTTTATACGTATTTACATTACTTAATGTGTATTTTGTTTATATGTTTTTAAACAAATCTACGTTATTATATGTATTTGTATAAATATTTTGATACAGATTTACATTATTTTATGTATTTTGTATGTACATTTCAATTCAAATTTAGCTTATTTTAGCTGAATTTTGTATATATATTTTCATACAAATTTAATTACTTCTGTGTATTTTTGTGTATATTTTTATACAAATTTACGATATTTTTTGTGTATTTTGTATATTTATAATTATACAAATACACATTCTTTTACTGGTATTTTGTTTATTTATTTTGATACGATTTTTATGTCTATTTTGTATTCATTTTTTTATACGTATTTACTTCATTTTATGTGTATTTTGTATATATTTTTATAGAAATCTACGTTATTTTATGTGAATTCGTATATATATTTTGAAACAAATTTACATTGCTTTATATGTATTTTTGAATATCTCTTTCAATACAAATTTACCTTACCATATATACCAAAATACACATAAAAAAATAAAATTTGTATTAAAATAAATATATAAAAAACACATACAATAAGGTAAATTTGTATTGAAATAGATATGCAAAATACATGTAAAACAATGTAAATTTGTATCAAAATATATATACGAATACAATTAAAATAGAGTAAATTTCTATGAAAATATACATACACAATACATATCAAATGATGTAAATAAGTATAAAAATATATATATGAAATACACCTAAAATAATGTAAATTCGTATCAAAATAAATAAACAAAATTCCGATAAAAAACGTATATTTGTAGGAAAATAAATACCGAAAATACACATAAAATAACGAAAATTTGTATAAAAATATATACAAAAAAAACAAAAATAATATCAATTTGTATGAAAATAGATATAAAAAATACACATATAATTCGTTAAATTTGTATTTAAATACATGTACAAAATACACGTAAAAATATGTAAATTCGTATGAAATGAAAACAAATACACATAAAATAACGTAAATTTGTATAAAATATATATACTAAATACACATAGAATAATGTAAAATCGTATCAAAATAAGTACACAGAATATCAATAAAATAATTTAAATTTGAATGAAAAAAAGATACCCATAAAATAAAGCATATTTTTTTAAAAAATACTTATACAAAAATACACATAGAATAATTAAATTTGTATTAAAATTAATATTCAAAAAGCATATACAATAAGGTTAAATTGCATTGAAAAAATACGCAAAATACACATAAAACAGTGTAAATTTGTTTCAGAAAATATATACGAATACACATGAAATAACGTTGATTTCTATAGGAATATATATACAAAATACACATGAGATGATGTAAATACGTATAAAAATATATATACAAAAAACACATTAAATAATGTAAATTCGCGTCAAAAACAAATAAACAAAATATCAATAAAAGAAAGTGTATTTGTATGAAAATAGATATACAAAAAATACATAAAATAACATAAATTTGCATCAAACTATATACAAAAATACATAAAAATATTTTAAATTTGTATGAAAATAAATATACAAAATACACATAAAATTAGGTAAATTTGTATTGAAATACATATACAAAATACACATAAAATAATGTAAATTTGAATGAAAATACATAAACAAATACACTTAAAATAACGTAAATTTGTATAAAAAAATATATACAAAACACAAATAGAATAATGTAAAATCGTATCAAAATAAATACACAGAATATTAATAAAATAATGTAAATTTGTATGAAAATAGAGAGGCAAAATACCGATAAAATAACGCCTTTTTTTTATTTATAAAAATATATATACCAAAATACACATAAAAAAATAAATTTGTATTACAATAAATATATAAAAAACCCATACAGTAAGGTAAATTTGTATTGAAATAGATCTGCAAAATACATATAAAACATTGTAAATTTGTTTCAAAATATATATACGAATACACATAAAATAACGTAGATTTCTGTAAAAATATATATACAAAATACACATAAAATGAAGTAAATACGTACAAAAAAATGCATTCAAAATACACATAAAATAATATAAATTCGTATACAAAATACAAATAAGATAACTTAAATTTGTATAAAACTATATACAAAAATACACAAAAATAATTCAAATTTGTATGAAAATAAATATACAAAACACACATAAAATTAGGTAAATTTGTATTGAAATACATATACAAAATACACATAAAATAATGTAAATTTGAATGAAAATACATAAACAAATACACTTAAAATGGCGTAAATTTGTAGAAAAAAAAATATAAACAAAACACAAATAGAATAATGTAAAATCGTATCAAAATAAATACACAGAATATTAATAAAATAATGTAAATTTGTATGAAAATAAAGAAGCAAAATTCCCATAAAATAACGCATTTTTTTTTATAAAAATATATATACCAAAATACACTTAAAAAAATTAATTTGTATTAAAATAAATATACAAAATACACATACAATAATGTAAATCTGTATTGAAATAGATATGCAAAATACATATAAAACAATGTAAATTTGTTTCAAAATATATATACAAATACACATAAAACTACATAGATTTGCATGAAAATATATATACAAAATACACATAAAATGAAGTAAATACGTATAAAAAATGTATACAAAATACACATAAAATAATGTAAATTTATATCAAAATAAATAAACAAAATACCAATAAAAGAATGTGTATTTGTATAAATATAAATATACAAAATAATTAAATTCGTATGAAAATAGATATACAAAATACAGATAAAATAAGCTAAATTTGAATTGAAATATATATACAAAATACATGAAATAAAGTAAATTTGTATCAAAATATTTATACAAATACACATATAATAAGGTAAATTTGTATGAAAATATATAAACAAAATACACATTAAATAATGTAAATACGTGTAAAAAAATATGTACAAAATACATATATAATCATGTAATTCGTATCAAAATAAATAAACAAAATACCAATAAAATAATATAAATTTGTATGAGTAAACTTGTATGTTGTATATTTTTTCAATACAAATTTACCTTATTATATACGCATTTTGTATATTAATTTTAATACAAATTTAATTATTCGATGTGTATTTTTGTATCAGTATTTTTATAAACATATGCGTTATTTTATGGGTATTTTGCATCTTTATTTTCATACAAATTTACATTATTTTATTGATATTCTGCTCATTCATTTTGATACGAATTGACATTATTCTATGTGTATTTTGTATATATTTTTCATACAAATTTACGTTATTTTATGTGTATTTGTTTATATAATTTGACACAAATTTACAATATTTTATGGCTATTTTGTATATACATTTCAAAAGAAATTTACCTAGTTTTATGTGTATTTTGTATACTATTTTCATACAAACTCAAATTATTTCTATGTATTTTTGTATATATTTTAATACAAATTTTAGTTATGTTATTTGTATTTTGTAAATTTATTTTCATTCAAATATATATTATTTTATTGGTGTTTTGTTGATTCATATTGATATGAATCTTCATTATTTTATATGTACTTTTGTATATATATATATTTATACGCTTTTACATTATTTAATATTTATTTTGAATATATATTTTTATACAAATTCATGGTATTTTATGTGTATTTGTATATATATTTTCATATAAATTTACATTATTTTATGTGTATTTTGTATATATATTTTATTAAAAATCTACCATTATTTTATGTTTATTTTGAATGTGTATTTAGTATATTTATATTTATCCAAATACACATTCTTTTATTGGTATTTTGTTTATTTATTTTAATTCGAATTTACATTATTTTATGTGTATTTTGTATACATTTTTTTATACGTATTTACTTAATTTTATGTGTATTTTGTATATATATTTTTATAGAAATCTACGTTTTTTTATCTGTATTCGTATATATATTTTGAAACAAATTTACATTGTTTTATATGTATTTTTGCATATCTCTTTCAATACAAATTTACCTTATTGTATGTGCATTTTGTATATTTATTTCAATACAAATTTAAGTATTTTATGTGTAATTTGGTATATATATTTTTATAAGAAATGCGCTATTTTATGGGAATTTTGCATCTTTATTTTCATACAATTTTACATTATTTTTATTAATATTGGGTGTATTTATTTTGATACGATTTTACATTCTTCTATTTGTTTTTTGTATATACTTTTTTATACACATTTACATTATTTAATGTGTATCTTGCATATATATTTTATACAAATTTATTATCTATTATCTATTTTCATACAAATACACATTCTTTTCATGATATTTTGTTTATTTATTTTGACACGAATTTACATTATTTGATATGTATTTTGTATATATATTTTTATACGTGTTTACATAATTTCATATTTATTTTGTATATATATTTCTATAGAAATCTACTTTATTTTATGTGTATTCGTATATATATTTTGAAACAAATTTACATTAGTTTATATGTATTTTTGAATATCTCTTTCAATACAAATTTACCTTACTGTATATGCATTTTGTATATTTATTTCAATACAAATTTAAATATTTTATGTGTATTTTGGTATATATATTTTTATAAAAAATGCGATAATTTTTGGGAATTTTGCATCTTTATTTTCATACAAATTTACATTATTTTATTGATATTCTGTGTATTTATTTTGATACGATTTTACATTATTCTATTTGTTTTTTGTATATATTTTTTTATACACATTTACATTATTTAATGTGTATCCTGCATATATATTTTATACAAATTTACGTTATTTTAAGTGTATTTGTTTATATAATTTCATTCAAATCTCCATTATTTGATGTGTATTTTGTATATGTATTTCAATAAAAATTTACCTAATTTTATGTGTATTTTGTATATTTCTTTTCAAACAAATTTAAATTATTTTTGTGTATTTTTGTATATAGTTTTATACAAATTTAGGTTATTTTATGTACGCATTTACATTATTTAGTGTGTGTTTTGTATATATATTTTTATGCAAATTTACTTTATTTTATGTGCATTTTTGTACATATATTTTTATAGAAATTTGCGTTATTTGTATATGTTTGCTCATACAAATTTACATTATTTTATTGCTATTTTGTTTATTTATTTTGATACGAATTACATGATTATATATGTATTTTGTACATATTTTTTATACATATTTACATTACTTAATGTGTATTTTGTTTATATATTTTTAAACAAATCTACGTTATTATATGTATTTGTATAAATATTTTGATACAGATTTACATTATTTTATGTATTTTGTATGTACATTTTAATTCAAATTTAGCTTATTTTAGCTGTATTTTGTATATATATTTTCATACAAATTTAATAACTTCTGTGTATTTTTGTATATAGTTTTATACAAATTTACGATATTTTATGTGTATTTTGTATATTTATATTTATACAAATACACTTTCTTTTACTGGTATTTTGTTTATTTATTTTGATACTATTTTTATGTGTATTTTGTATTCATTTTTTTATACGTATTTACTTCATTTTATGTGTATTTTGTATATTTTTATAGAAATCAACGTTATTTTATGTGTATTCGTATATATATTTTGAAACAAATTTACATTGTTTTATATGTATTTTGCATATCTATTTCAATACAAATTTACCTTACAGTATGTGCATTTTTTATATATATTTTAATACAAATTTTAATATTTTATGTGTATTTTGGTATATATATTTTTTTAAAAAATGCGTTATTTTATGACTATTTTGCATCTCTATTTTCATACAAATTTACATTATTTAATTAATATTCTGTGTATTTATTTTGATTCGATTTTACATTATTCTATTTGTGTTTTGTATATATTTTTTATACATATTTACATTATTTAATTAGTATTTTGTATATATATTTGATACAAATTTACGTCTTTTTAAGTGTATATGTTTATATATTTTCATTCAAACTTCCATTATTTTATATGTATTTTGTATATGTATTTCAATACAAATTTACCTAATTTTATGTGTATTTTGTATATTTATTTTCATACAAATTTAAATTATTTTTGTGTATTTTTGTATATAGTTTGATACAAACTTAGGTTATTTTATGAGCATTTTGTATATCTATTTTCATACAAATACACATTCTTTTATTGATATTTTGTTTATTTATTTTGACGAGAGTTTAAATTATTTAATGTGTATTTTGTATATATATATTTTTATACGTATTTACGTCATTTCATGTGTATTTTGTATATATATTTCCATAGGAATCTACGTTATATTATGTGTATTCGTATATAGATTTTTAAACAAATTTACACTTTTATGTGTATTTTGCATATTTTTTCAATACAAATTTACCTTATTGTATATGCATTTTGTATATTAATTTTAATACAAATTTAATTATTCTATATGTATTTTTTTATAAGTATTTTTATAAAATTATGCTTTATTTTATGGGTATTTTGCATCTTTATTTTCATACAAATTTACGATATTTTATTGATATTCTGCTCATTCATTTTGATACGATTTGACATTATTCTATGTGCATTTTGTATATATTTTTCATACAAATTTACGTTATTTTATGTGTATTTGTTTATATATTTTGACACAAATTTACAATATTTTATGGGTATTTTGTATATATATTTCAAAAGAAATTTACTTAGTTTTATGTGTATTTTGAATATCTATTTTCATACAAACTCAAATTATTTATATGTATTTTTGAATATATTTCAATACAAATTTTAGTTATGTTATGTGTATTTTGTAAATCTATTTTCATTCAAATATATATCATTTTATTGGTATTTTGTTGATTTATATTCATACGAATTTACATTATTTTATATGTACTTTTTATATATATTTTTATACGCATTTACATTATTTAATATTTATTTTGAGTATATAATTTTATACAAATTCATGGTATTATATGTGTATTTGTATATATATTTTCATATAAATTTACATTATTTTATGTGTATTTTGTACATATATTTCATTACAAATTTACCTTATTTTATGTTTATTTTGTATGTGTATTTTGTACATTTATATTTATACAAATACACATTCTTTTATTGATATTTTGTTTATTTATTTTGTTTCGAATTTACCTAATTTTATGTGTATTTTGTATATATATTTTTATAGAAATCTACGTTATTTTATTTGTATTCGTATATATATTTTGAAACAAATTTACATTGTTTTATATGTATTTTTGCATATCTCTTTCAAAAGAAGTGTACCTTATTGTATGTGCATTTTGTATATTTATTTCAATACAAATTTAAATATTTTATGTGTATTTTGGTATATATATTTTTATAAGAAATGCGCTATTTGATGGGAATTTTGCATCTTTATTTTCATACAAATTTACATTATTTTATTAATATTCGGTGTATTTATTTTGATACGATTTTACATTATTCTATTTGTTTTTTGTATATATATTTTTTTATACATATTTACATTATTTAATGTGTATCTTGCATATATATTTCATACAAATTTATTATCTATTATCTATTTTCATACAAATACACATTCTTTTCATGATATTTTGTTTATTTATTTTGACACGAATTTACATTACTTAATATGTATTTTGTATATATATTTTTATACGTATTTACATAATTTCATGTGTATTTTGTATATATATTTCTATAGAAATCTACGTTATTTTATGTGTATTTGTATATATATGTTGAAACAAATTTACACTGTTTTATTTGTATTTTGCGTTTTTTTTCAATACAAATTTACCTTATTGCATGTGTGCATTTTGTATATTAATTTTAATACAAATTTAATTATTTTATGTGTATTTTTGAATATGTATTTAAAAAAAATGCTTTATCTTATGGGTATTTTCCATCTTTATTTTCATACAAATTTAAGTTATTTTATTGATATTCTGTGTACTTATTTTGATACGATTTTACATTATTCTATGTATAACAAAAATAAATACAGAATACACAAAAATAGATATTCAAATTACATATAAACAATGTAAATTTGTTTCAAAATATATACGAATACACATGAAATAAGGTAGATTTCTATAAAAATATATATACAAAATACACATAAAATAATGTAAATTAGTATCAAAATAAATAAACAAAATGTTAATAAAAGAATGTGTATTTGTATAAATATATATATATATATACAAAATGCTCATTAAATAATATAAATTTGTTTAAAACTATACAAAATACACATGAAATGATGTAAATACGTATAAAAATATATACAAATACATTAAATAATGTAAATTCGCGTCAAAATAAATAAACAAAATATCAATAAAAGAATGTGTATTTGTATGAAAATAGATATACAAAATACATATAAAATAACCTAAATTTGTATCAAACTATATACAAAAATACACAAAAATATTTTAAATTTTATTGAAAATAAATATACAAAATACACATAAAATTAGGTAAATTTGTATTGAAATATATACACAAAATACACATAAAATAATGTAAATTTGAATGAAAATACATAAACAAATACAATTAAAATAACGTAGATTTGTATAAAAAAAATATGTACAAAACACAAATAGAATAATGTAAAATCGTATCAAAATAAATACACAGAATATTAATAAAATAATGTAAATTTGTATGAAAATAAAGAAGCAAAATACCCATAAAATAACGCATTTTTTTATTTATCAAAATATATATACCAAATACACATCAAAAATAAATTTGTATTAATATATACAAAAACACATACAATAAGGTAAATTTGTATTGAAATAGATATGCAAAATACATATAAAACAATGTAAATTTGTTTCAAAATATATATACGAATACACATAAAATAACGTAGATTTCTATAAAAATATATATACAAAATACACATAAAATGAAGTAAATACGTATAAAAAAAATGTAAACAAAATACACATAAAATAATGTAAATTCGTATCAAAATAAATAAACAAAATACCAATAAAAGAATGTGTATTTGTATAAAAATAAATATACAAAATACACATAAAATAACGTAAATTTATATAAAACTATATACAAAAATACACAGAAGTAATTAAATTTGTATGAAAATATAATACAAAATACACACAAAATAAGCTAATCTTGAATTGAAATATATATACAAAATACGTGAAATAAAGTAAATTTGTATCAAAATATTTATACAAATACACATATAATAACGTAAATTTGTATGAAAATATATAAACAAAATACACATTAAATAATGTAAATACGTGTAAAAAAATATGTACAAAATACACATATAATCATGTAATTCGTATCAAAATAAATAAACAAAATACCAATAAAATAATATAAATTTCTATGAGTAAACGTGTATGTTGCATATTTTTTCAATACAGATTTACCTTATTATATACGCATTTTGTATATTAATTTTAATACAAATTTAATTATTCGATGTGTATTTTTGTATCTGTATTTTTATAAACATATGCTTTATTTTTTGGGTATTTTGCATCTTTATTTCCATACAAATTTACATTATTTTATTGATATTCTGCTCATTCATTTTGATACGAATTGACATTATTCTATGTGTATTTTGTATATATTTTTCATACAAATTTACGTTATTTTATGTGTATTTGTTTATATATTTTGAAACAAATTTACAATATTTTATGGGTATTTTGTATATACATTTCAAAAGAAATTTACCTAGTTTTATGTGTATTTTGTATATCTATTTTCATACAAACTCAAATTATTTCTATGAATTTTTGTATATATTTTAATACAAATTTTAGTTATGTTGTGTGTATTTTGTAAGTTTATTTTCATTCAAATATATATTATTTTATTGGTGTTTTGTTGATTTATATTGATACGTATTTACATTATTTTATATGTACTTTGTATATATATTTTTATACGCTTTTACATAATTTAATATTTATTTTGAATATATATTTTTATACAAATTCATGGTATTTGATGTGTATTTCTATATATATTTTCACATAAATTTACATTATTTTATGTGTATTTTGTACATATATTTTATTACAAATCTACCTTATTTTATGTTTATTTTGTATGTGTATTTTGTATATTTATATTTATCCAAATACACATTCTTTTATTGGTATTTTGTTTATTTATTTTAATTCGAATTTACATTATTTTATGTGTATTTTGTTTACATTTTTTTATACGTATTTACTTAATTTTATGTGTATTTTGTATATATATTTTTTTTTAGAAATCTACGTTTTTTTTATTTATATTCGTATATATATTTTGAAACAAATTTACATTGTTTTATATGTATTTTTGCATATCTCTTTCAATACAAATTTACCTTATTGTATGTGCATTTTGTATATTTATTTCAATGCAAATTTAAATACTTTATGTGTATTTTGGTATATATATTTTTATAAGAAATGCGCTATTTTATGTAAGTTTTGCATCTTTATTTTCATACAAATTTACATTATTTTATTAATACTCGGAGTATTTATTTTGATACGATGTTACATTATTCTTTTTGTTTTTTGTATATACTTTTTTATACATATTTACATTATTTAATGTGTATCTTGCATATATATTTTATACAAATTTATTATCTATTATCTATTTTCATACAAATACACATTCTTTTCATGATATTTTGTTTATTTATTTTTGCACGAATTTACATTATTTGATATGTATTTTGTATATATATTTTTATACGTATTTACATAATTTCATATGTATTTTGTATATATATTTCTATAGAAATCTACTTTATTTTATGCGTATTCGTATATATATTTTGAGACAAATTTACATTGTTTTATATGTATTTTTTAATATCTCTTTCAATACAAATTTACCTTACTGAATATGCATTTTGTATATTTATTTCAATACAAATTTAAATATTTTATGTGTATTTTGGAATATATATTTTTATATAAAATGCGATAATTTTGGGGAATTTTGCATCTTTATTTTCATACAAATTTACATTATTTTATTGATATTCTGTGTATTTATTTTGATACGATTTTACATTATTCTATTTGTTTTTTGTATATATTTATTTATACGCATTTACATTATTTAATGTGTATCTTGCATATATATTTTATACAAATTTACGTTATTTTAAGTGTATTTGTTTATATATTTTCATTCAAATTTACATTATTTGATGTGTATTTTGTATATGTATTTCAATACAAATTTACCTAATTTTATGTGTATTTTGTATATTTCTTTTCAAACAAATGTAAATTATTTTTGTGTATTTTTTATATAGTTTTATACAAATTTAGGTTATTTTATGTACGCATTTACATTATTTAGTGTGTGTTTTGTATATATATTTTTATGCAAATTTACTTTATTTTATGTGCATTTTTGTACATATATTTTTATATAAATTTGCGTTATTTGTATATGTTTTCTCATACAAATTTACATTATTTTATTGCTATTTTGTTTATTTATTTTGATACGAATTACATGATTATATGTGTATTTTGTACATATTTTTTATACGTATTTACATTACTTAATGTGTATTTTGTTTATATATTTTTAAACAAATCTACGTTATTATATTTATTTGTATAAATATTTTGATACAGATTTACATTATTTTATGTATTTTGTATGTACATTTCAACTCAAATTTAGCTTATTTTAGCTGTATTTTGTATATATATTTATTTAATTACTCCTGTGTATTTTTGTATATAGTTTTATACAAATTTACGATATTTTTTGTGTATTTTGTATATTTATAATTATACAAATACACATTCTTTTACTGGTATTTTGTTTATTTATTTTGATACGATTTTTATGTGTATTTTGTATTCATTTTTTTATACGTATTTACTTCATTTTATGTGTATTTTGAATATATTTTTATAGAAATCTACGTTATTTTATGTGTATTCGTATATATATTTTGAAACAAATTTACATTGTTTTATATGTATTCTTGAATATCTCTTTCAATACAAATTTACCTTACTGTATATGTATTTTGTATATTTATATCAATACAAATTTAAATATTTTATGTGTATTTTGGTATATATATTTTTATAAAAAATGCGATATTTTTTAGGAATTTTGCATCTTTATTTTCATACAAATTTACACTATTTTATTGATATTCTGAGTATTTATTTTGATACGATTTTACATTATTCTATTTGTTTTTTGTATATTTTTTTTTTATACACATTTACATTATTTAATGTGTATCATGCATATATATTTTATACAAATTTACGTTATTTTAAGTGTGTTTGTTTATATATTTTCATTCAAATGTACATTATTTGATGTGTATTTTGTATATGTATTTCAATACAAATTTACCTAATTTTAAGTGTATTTTGTATATTTCTTTTCATACAAATTTAAATTATTTTTGTGTATTTTTGTATACAATAAGGTAAATTTATATTGAAATAGATATGCAAAATACATATAAAACAATGTAAATTTTTTTTCAAAATATATATACAAATACACATAAAATAACGTAGATTTCTATAAAAATATATATACAAAATACACATAAAATGAAGAAAATACGTATAAAAAATGTATACAAAATACACATAAAATAATGTAAAATCGTATCAAAATAAATAAACAAAATACCAATAAAAAATGTGTATTTGTATAAAAATAAATATACAAAATACACATAAAATATCGTAAATTTATATAAAACTATATACAAAAATACACAAAAGTAGTTAAATTTGTATGAAAATAGATACACAAAATACACATAAAATAAACTAAATTTGTTTATTTTTGTATATACTTTTATATCAATTTACGTTATTTTATGTGTATTATGTATATTTATATTTATACAAATACACATTCTTTTATTAGTATTTTGTTTATTTATTTCGATACGAGTTTACATTATTTTATATGTAATTTGTACACATTTTTTATACGTATTTACTTCATTTTATGTGTATTTTGTATATATATCTTTATAGAAATATGCGTTATTTTATGTGTATTCGTATATATATTTTGAAACAAATTTACATTGTTTTATATGTATTTTGCATATCTATTTCAAAACAAATTTCCCTTATTGTGTGTGCATTTCGTATATTTATTTTAATACAAATTCAAATATTTTATGTGTGTTTTAGTATATATATTTTTATAAAAAATGCGCTATTTTTGGGGTATTTTGCATCTTAGTTTTCAAACAAATTTACATTATTTTATTAATATTCTGTTTATTTATTTTGATACGATTTTACATTATTCTATTTGTGTTTTATATATATTTTTGTATACATATTTACATTATTTAATGTGATTTTATATATATATTTTATACAAATTTACGTTAATTTAAGTGTATTTGTATATATATTTTAATTCAAATTTACTCTATTTGATGTGTATTTTGTAAATGTATTTAAATACATTGTTTATATATTTTCATACAGATTTACATTATTTTATGAGTGTTTTGTATATGTATTTCAATCCAAATTTGCCTAATTTTATGTGTATTTTGCCTATCTATTTTCAAACAAATTTAAACTATTTTTGCGTATTTTTGTATCAATTTTTATACAAATTTTAGTTATTTTATTTGTATTTTGTATATATATTTTCCTACTCATATACATTCTATTATTGCAATTTTGTTTATTTATTTTGATACGAATTTCCATTACTTTATGTGTTTTTTGTATATATATGTTTCTACGTATTTGCATTATTTTATGTGTATTTTGGATATATATTTTCATAAAAATTTACGTTATTTTATTGTGTGCTCTCGTATATATTTTGATACAAATTTTATACAAATTCATGTTATTTTATGTGTATTTGAATACATATTTTCATACAAATTTAAATTATTTTATGTGTATTTTTACATATATTTCATTACAAATTTACCTTATTTTATGTTTGTTTCATATATTCATTTCATGCAATTTTAAATTATTTTATGTGTATATTTGTATTTGTATTTAGGTTATTTTATTTGTATTTTCTATATACATTTTCATCCAAAACTACATTATTTTATTGGAATTTTGTTAATTTAATTCGATACGAATTTAGATTATTTCAAAGGTATTTTTTATACATTTTTTTATACGCATTTACTTTATTTAATGTGTGTTTTGTATATATATTTTGATGCAAATTTACTTTATTTGATGTGCATTTTTGTACATATATTATATTATTGATATTTTGTTTATTTATTTTGATACGAATTACATGATTATATGTGTATTTTCTACATATTTTTTTATACGTATTTACATTATTTAATGTGTATTTTGTTTATGTGTTTTTATACAAATTTACGTTATTATATGTGTATTTGTATAAATATTTTGATACAAATTTACATTATTTGATGTATTTATATATATATATATATATATATATATATATATATATATATATATATATATATATATATATATATATATATATATATATATATATATATATATATATATATATATATATATATATATATATATATATATATATATATATATATATATATATATATATATATATATATATATATATATATATATATATATATATATATATATATATATATATATATATATATATATATATATATATATATATATATATATATATATATAGATTTATATATATATATGTATATTTGTATATAGTTTTATATAAATTTACGATATTTTATGTGTATTTTGTATATTTATTTTTATACAAATACTCATTTTTTTATTGGTATTTTGTTTATTTATTTTGATACGAATTTACATTATTTTATGTGTATTTTGTATACATTTTTTTATTCGTATTTACTTCATTTTATGTGTATTTTGTATATATATTTTTATAGAAATCTATGTTATTTTATGTGTATTCGTATATATATTTTGAAACAAATTTTACATTGTTTTATATGTATTTTGCATATCAATATAAATTTATCTTATTTTATGTGCATTTTGTATATTTATTTTAATACAAATTAAAAAAAATTATATGTATTTTGGTATATATATTTAAAAAAATGCGTTATTTTATGGATATTTTCCTCGTTTATTTTCATACAAATTTACATTATTTTATTAATATTCTGTATATTTATTTTGTTACGATTTTACATTATTCTATTTGGGTTTTGTATATATTTTTTATACATATTAACTTTACTTAAAGTGTATTTTGTATATATATTTTATACAAATTTACGTTATTTTAAGTGTATTTGTTTATATATTATCATTCAAATTTACATTATTTTATGTGTATTTTGTAAATGTATTTCAATACAAATTTACCTAATTTTATGTGTATTTTGTATACTTATTTTCAAACAAATTTAAATTATTTTTTGTATATTTTTGTATAAAGTTTTATTTTATGTGTATTTTGTATATCTATTTTCATACAAATACACATTCTTTTATTGATATTTTATTTATTTATTTTGACACGAATTTACATTATTTAATGTCTATTTTGTATATATATTTTTATACGTATTTACAGCATCTCAAGTGTATTTTGTATATATATTTCTATAGAAATCTGCGTTATTTTATGTGTATTCGTATATATATTTTGAAACAAATTTACATTGTTTTATGTGTATTTTGCATATTTTTTTAATAAAAATTTACCTTATTGTATGTGCATTTTGTATATTAATTTTACTACAAATTTAATTATTGAATGTGTATTTATGTATATGTATTTTTATAAAAATATGCTTTATTTTATTGGTATTCTCCATCTTTATTTTCATACAAATTTACATTATTTTATTGATATTTTGTGTATTTATTTTGATACGATTTTACATTATTTTCTATGTGTATTTTGTATATATATTTAATACAAATGTACGTTATTTTATGTGTATTTGTTTTCATTTCATACAAATTTTCATTATTTTATGTGTATTTTGTACATGTACAAATTTGTACAAATTTAACTAATTATATGTGTATTTTGTATATCAATTTTCATAAAAATTGAAATTATTTTTGTTTTTTTTGTATATATTTTTATACAAATTTTCGTTATTTTGTGTGTATTTTGTATATTTATTTTCCTACAAATATACGTTCTTTTATCGGAATTTTGTTTGTTTATTTTGATACGAATTTACATTATTTTAGGTGTATTTGGTATATATATTTTTATACAATTTACATCATTTTATATGTATTTTGTATGAATATTTTCATAGAAATTTACTCTATTTTATGTGTATTCGTATATATATTTTGATACAAATTTACATTATTGATGTGCATTTTGCATATGTATTTCAATACAAATTTACTTGATTGTATATGCATTTTGTATATTTATTTCAATACAAATTTAATTATTTCATGTGTATTTTTGTACATATATTTTTATGCATATATGCGTTATTATATGGGTATTTTGCATCTTAATTTTCATACAAATTTTAATTATTTTATTGATATTCTGTTTATTTATTTTGATTCGATTTAACATTATTCTATGTGTATTTTCTATATATATATATTTATACATATTTACATTATTTAATGTATATTTTGTATATATATTTTATCCTAATTTACGTTATTTTATGTTTATTTGTTTATATATTTTCATACAAATTTACATTATTTTATGTGTATTTTGTATATGTATTTCAATACAAATTTGCTTAACTTTATGTGTATTTTGCATATCTATTTTCAAACAAATTTAAATTATTTTTGTGTATTTTTGTATTTATTTTTAAACAAAGTTTAGTTATTTTATTTGTATTTTGAATATATATTTTCCTACAAATATACAATCTTTTATTATAATTTTGTTTATTTATTTTGATACGAGTTTACATTATTTTATGTGTATTTTGTATATATATTTTTCTACGTATTTACATTATTTTATGTGTATTTTGTATATATATTTTAATAAAAATTTACATTATTTTATTGAGTGTATTCCTATTTATTTTGATACAAATTTGATACAAATTCATGTTATTTTATGTGTATTTGTATATATATTTTCATACAAATTTATATTATTTTACGTGTATTTTTACATATTTTTCATTACAAATTTACCTTATTTAATGATTATTTTGTATATTTATTTCATTCAATTGTAAATTATTTTATGTGTATATTTGTATTTGTATTTACGTAATTTTATGTGTATTTTCTATAAATATTTTCATCCAAAATTACATTATTTTATTGGTATTTTCTTTATTCAACTCGATACGAATTTAGATTTTTTCATAGGTATTTTGTATACATATGTTTATACTCATTTACATTATGTAATGTGTGTTTTGTATATATTTTTTAATGCAAATTTATTTTATGTGCATTTTTGTATATATATTTTTATAGAAATTTATTTATTTTATGTGTATTTTCTATATGTTTTCTCATAAAAATTTACATTATTTTATTGGTATTTTGTTTATTTATTTTGATACGAATTACATGATTATATGTGTATTTTGCATATATATTTTATATACGTAATTACATTATTTAATGTGTATTTTGTTTATATATTTTAATATAAAATTTACGTAATTATATGTGTATTTAAAAAATTATTTTGATTCAAATTTACTTTATTTTATGTATTTTGTACATATATTTCAATTCAAATTAAGCTTATTTTGTGTGTATTTTGTATATCTATTTTCATACAAATTTAATTACTTTTGTGTATCTTTGTATATTGTTTTATTTAAATTTACCTTATTTTATGTGCATTTTGTATATTTATATTTATACAAATACACATAAAATAAAGTAAATTTCCATAAAAATAAATATACAAAACACACATTAAATAATGTAAATGAGTATAAAAATATGTATACAAAATACCTATGAAATAATCTAAATTCGTATCGAATTAAACTAACAAAATACCAATAAAATAATGTAATTTTTGATGAAAATATATATATAGAAAATACACATAAAATAACCTAAATACAAATACATATATACACATAAAATAATTAAAATTGAAGGAAATAAATGTTCAAAATAAACATAAAATAAGGTAAATTTGTAATGAAATATATGTAAAAATGCATATAAAATA
This sequence comes from Eriocheir sinensis, assembly GCF_024679095.1. Taxonomy (NCBI): domain Eukaryota; kingdom Metazoa; phylum Arthropoda; class Malacostraca; order Decapoda; family Varunidae; genus Eriocheir; species Eriocheir sinensis. The sequence goes on from NC_066533.1 coordinate 3,573,031, forward strand.
ATGTAGATTTGTATGAAAATATATATACAAATACACATAAAATAACATGAATTTGTAAAAAAAATATATCAAATTATATACGAATACACACAATAAAATAAAATAATTTTTTATGAAAATATATATACAAAATACACATAAAATAATGTAAATACGTAGAAAAATATATATACAAAATACACATAAAATAAAGTAAATTCGTACCAGAATAAATAGATAAAATTCCAATTAAAGAATGTATATTTGTAGGAAAATATATATCGAAAATACAAATAAAATAACTAAAATTTGTATAAAAATATATACAAAAACACACAAAAATTATTTAAATTTGTTTGAAAATAGATATGCAAAATACACATAAAATTAGGCAAATTTGTATTGAAATACATATACAAAATACACATAAAATAATGTAAGTTTGAATGAAAATATATAAACAAATACAATTAAAATAACGTAAAATTTGTGAAATATATATACAAAATACACATTAAATAATGTAAATATGTATAAAAAAATATATACAAAACACAAATAGAATAATGTAAAATCGTATCAAAATAAATACACAGAATATTAATAAAATAATATAAATTTGCATGAAAATAAAGATGCAAAATACCCATAAAATAACGCTTTTTTTTTTTAAATATATATACCAAAACACACATAAAATATTTGAATTTGTATTAAAATAAATATACGAAATGCACACACAATAAGGTAAATTTGTATTGAAATAGATATCCAAATACATATAAAACAATGTAAATTTGTTTCGAAATATATATACGAAAACACATAAAATAACGCAGATTTCTATAAAGATATATATACAAAATACACATAAAATGAAGTAAATACGTATAAAAAAATGTGTACAAAATACACATAAAATAATGTAAACTCGTATCGAAATAAATAAACAAAATACTAATAAAAGAATGTGTATTTGTATAAATATAAATATACAAAATACACATAAAATAACGTAAATTGATATAAAAGTATTTACAAAAATACACAAAAGTAATTAAACTTGTATGAAAATAGATATACAAAATACACATAAAATAACTCATATTTAATATATATATATATATATATATATATATATATATATATATATATATATATATATATATATATATATATATATATATATATATATATATATATATAATTTGTATGAAATATATATATACAAAATATATATATATATATATATATATATAAATATATATAAAATATATACAAATAAATATGTATATGAAATATATATACAAAATACACATAAAATAATGTAATTTGTATGAAAATATATAACAAATACATAAAATAACGTAAATTTGTATGAAAATATATATACAAAATACACATAAATTATGTAAATATATATAAATATATATATACAAATATATATAAATAATGTATATATATATATATATATATATATATATATATATATATATATATATATATATATATATATATATATATATATATATATATATATATATATATATATATATATATATATATATATATATATATATATATATATATATATATATATATATATATATATATATATATATATATATATATATATATATATATATATATATATTCTTATATATATTCTTTTATTTATTTTGTTTATATATTTACATTATTTTATGTGTATTTTGTAAATTTTTTCACGCATTTACATTATTTTATGTGTATTTTGCATATTTATTTCAATACAAATTTAGTATGATAGTATATTTATTTTATTTATTTTAATAGAAATTGAATTATTTTATGTGTATTTTTGTATATATATTTTTTTTTAAATATGAGTTATTTTATGTGTATTTTGTATATCTATTTTCATACAAATTTATCTACTTTTGTGTATTTTTGTATATACTTTTATATCAATTTACGTTATTTTATTTGTATTTTGTATTTTTATATTTATACAAATACACATTCTTTTATTAGTATTTTGTTTATTTATTTTGATTTATTTTGATACGAGTTTACATTATTTTATGTGTATTTTGTACACATTTTTTTATACGTATTTACTTCATTTTATGTGTATTTTGAATATATATCTTTAAAGAAATCTGCGTTATTTTATGTGTATTCGTATATATATTTTGAAACAGATTTACATTGATTTATATGTATTTTGCATATCTATTTCAATACAAATTTACCTTATTGTGTGTGCATTTCGTATATTTGTTTTAATACAAATTCAGGTATTTTATGTGTGTTTTGGTATATATATTTTTATAAAAAATGCGTTATTTTATGAGTATTTTGCATCTTTATTTTCATGCAAATTTATTTTATATATTTTATATATATTTTAGTAAAAATTTACATTATTTTATTGTGTGTATTCGTATTTATTTTGATACAAATTTTATACAAATTCATGTTATTTTATGTGTATTTGTATATATATTTTCATACAAATTTATATTATTTTATGTGTATTTTTACATATTTTTCATTACAAATTTACCTTATTTTATGATTATTTTGTATATTTATTTCATTCAATTTTAAATTATTTTATGTGTATATTTGTATTTGTATTTACGTAATTTTATATATTTTTTTTACAAATTTTAGATATTTTATTTGTATTTTGTATATATATTTTCCTAAAAATATACATTCTTTTATTATAATTTTGTATATTTATTTTTTTACGAATTTACATTATTTTATGTGTATTTTGTATATATATTTTTCTACGTATTTAAATTATTTTATGTGTATTTTATATATATATTTTCATAAAAATTTACGTTATTTTATTGTGTGTATTCGTATATATTTTGATACAAATTTTATACAAATTCATGTTATTTTATGTGTGTTTGTATTTATATTTTCATACAAATTTTAATTATTTTATGTGTATTTTTACATATATTTCATTACAAATTTACCTTATTTTATGTTTATTTTGTATATTTATTTTATTCAATTTTAAATTATTTAATGTGTATATTTGTATTTGTATTTAGGTTATTTTTGTGTGTTTTCTATATATATTTTCATTCAAAACTATATTATTTTATTGGTATTTTCTTAATTTAACTCGATACGAGTTTAGATTATTTCATAGGTATTTTGTATACATATTTTTATACTCATTTACATTATCTAATGTGTGTTTTGTATATATTTTTTTTTGCAAATTAATTTTATGTGCATTTTTGTACATATATTTTTATAGAAATTTGCGTTATTTTATGTGTATTTTGTATATGTTTTCTCATACAAATTTACATTATTTTATTGTTTTTTTGTTTATTTATTTTGATACGAATTACATGATTATTTGTGTATTTTTTACATATTTTTTATAAGTATTTACATTACTTAATGTGTATTTTGTTTATATATTTTTATACAAATTTACGTTATTATATGAGTATTTGTTAAAAATATTTCGATACAAATTTACTTTATTTTATGTATTTTGTATATATATTTCAACTCAAATTTAGCTTATTTTGTGTGTATTTTGTTTATCTGTTTTCAAAGAAATTTAATTACTTCTGTGTATTTTTGTAAATAGTTTTATATAAATTTACGTTATTTTATGTGCATTTTGTATATTTATATTTATAAAAATACACATTCTTTTATTGGTATTTTGTTTACATTATTTTATGTGTATTTTGTATACATTTTTTATACGTATTTACTTAATTTTATGTGTATTTTGTATATATATTTTGAAACAAATTTACATTGTTTTATATGTTTTTTGCATATCTATTTCAATACAAATTTACCTTATTGTATGTGATTTTGTATATTTATTGTAATACAAATTTAAATATTTTATGTGTATTTTGGTATATATATTTTTATAAAAAATGCTTTATTTAATGGGTATTTTGCATCTTTATTTTCATACAAATTTACATTGTTTTATTAATATTCTGTGTATTTATTTTGATACGATTTTACATTATTCTATTTGAATTTTGTATATATTTTTTTATACATATTTACATTATTTAATGTGTATTTTGAATATTTTAAAACAAATTTACGTTATTTTATGCGCATCTGTTAAAATATTTTGATACAAATTTACATTATTTTATGTATTTTTTATATATATTTCAATAGAAATTTAGTTTATTTTATGTATATTTTGTATATCTATTTTCATTCGTAACAAAATAAATAACCAAAATAGCAATGAAATAAGTTAATTTGTATGAGAAAACATATACAAATACACATAAAATAACGCAAATTTCTAAAAAAAATATATGTACAAAAATGCATATAAAATAAATTAAATTTCAATAAAAATATATATACAAAACTATTTTCACACAAATTTAATTACTTTTGTGTATTTTTGCATATAATTTTATATAAATTTACGTTATTTTATTTGTATTTTGTATATTTATATTTATACAATACACATTCTTTTATTAGTATTTTGTTTATTTATTGTGATACGAGTTTACATTATTTTATGTGTATTTTGTATACTTTTTTTTATACGTATTTACTTCATTTTATGTGTTAGTTGTATATTTATTTTCATAGAAATCTACGTTATTTTATGTGTATTCGTATATATATTTTGCAAAAAAATTACATGGTTTTATATGTTTTTTGCATATCTATTTCAATACAAATTTACGTTATTGTATGTGCATTTTGTATATTTATTTTAATACAAATTCAAATATTTTATGTGTGTCTTGGTATATATATTTTTATAAAAAATGCGTTATTTTATTGGTATTTTGCAACTTAATTTTCATACAAATTTACATTATTTTATTAATATTCTGTTTATTTATTTTGATACGATTTTATATTATTCTATTTGTGTTTTGTATATATTTTTTTATACATATTTACATTATTTAATGTGTATTTTTTATATATATTTTATACAAATTTACGTTATTTTAAGTGTATTTGTTTATATATTTTCATTCAAATTTACATTATTTTATGTGTATTTAGTAAATGTATTTCAATACAAATTTACCTAATTTTATGTGTATTTTGTATATTTATTTTCATACAAATAAATTTTTTTTTTTTTTTGTATATAGTTTTATACAAATTTAGGTGATTTTATGTGTATATTGTATATCTATTTTCATACAAATACACATTCTTTTATTGATATTTTGTTTATTTATTTTGACGCGAATTTACATTATTTAATGTGTATTTTATATATATATATATATATATATATATATATATATATATATATATATATATATATATATATATATATATATATATATATATATATATATATATATATATATTTTTTTTATACGTGTTTACATCATTTGATGTGTATTTTGTATATATATATTTCTATAGAAATCTACGTTGATTTATGAGTATTCGTATATAGATTTTGAAATAAATTTACACTGTTTTATGTGTATTTTGCATATTTTTTCAATACAAATTTACCTTATTGTATATGCATTTTGTATATTAATTTTAATACAAATTTAATTATGCTATGTGTATTTTTGTATATGTATTTTTATAAAAATATGCTTTATTTTATGGGTATTTTGCATTTTTATTTTCATACAAATTTACATTATTTTATTTATATTCTGTTTATTTTTTTAAAACAATTTTACATTATTCTATGTGTATTTTGTATATCTATTTTTATACGTATTTACTTAATTTTATGTGTATTTTGTATATATATTTTTATAGAAATCTACGTTATTTTATGTGTATTCGTATATATATATATATATTTTGAAACAAATTTACATTGTTTTATATGTATTTTTGCATATCTCTTTCAATACAAGTTTACCTTATTGTATGTGCATTTTGTATATTTATTTCAATACAAATTTAAATATTTTATGTGTATTTTGGTATATATATTTTTATAAGAAATGCGCTATTTGATGGGAATTTTGCATCTTTATTTTCATACAAATTTGCATTATTTTGATACGATTTCACATTATTCTATTTGTTTTTTGTATATATTTTTTTTTATACATATTTACACTATTTAATGTGTATCTTGCAAATATACTTCATACAAATTTATTGTCTATTATTTATTTTTATACAAATACACATTCTTTTCATGATATTTTGTTTATTTATTTTGACACGAATTTATCTAGATATGTATTTTGTATATATATTTTTATACGTATTTACATAATTTCATGTGTATTTTGTATATATATTTCTATAGAAATCTACGTTAAATAATGTCAATTCGTATCAAAATGAATGAGCAGAATATCAATAAAATAATGTAAATTTGTATGAAAATAAAGATGCAAAATACCCAAAAAATAAAGCATATGTTTATAAAAATACAGATACAAAAATACACATCGAATAATTAAATTTGTATTAAAATTAATATACTAAATGCGTATATAATATGGTAAATTTGTATTAAAAAATATGCAACATACACGTTTACTCATACAAATTTATATTATTTTATTGGTATTTTGTTTATTTATTTTGATACGAATTACATGATTATATGTGTATTTTATACATATTTTTTTATACGTATTTACATTATTTAATGTGTATTTTGTTTATATATTTTCATACAAATTTACGTTATTATATGTGTATTTGTATAAATATTTTGATACAAGTTTACTTTATTTCATGTATTTTGTATATATATTTCAATTTAAATTTAGCTTATTTTGTGTGTATTTTGTATATATTTTCATACAATTTTAATTACTTCTATGTATTTTTGTATATAGTTTTATATAAATTTACGTTATTTTATGTGTATTTTGTATATTTATATTTATAGAAATACACATTCTTTTATTGGTATTTTGTTTATTTATTTTGATACGAGTTTACATTATTTGATGTGTATTTTGTATACATTTTTTTATGCGTATTTACTTCATTTTATGTGTATTTTGAATATATATTTTTATAGAAATCTACGTTATTTTATGTGTATTCGTATACATATTTTGAAACAAATTTACATTGCTTTAAATGTATTTTGCATATCTATTTCAATACAAATTTACCTTATTGCATGTGTTTTTTATATATTTATTTTAATACATATCTAATTTTTTTATGTGTATTTTGGTATATATATTTTTATAAATAAAAAAAATGCGTTATTTTTCGAGTATTTTGCCTCTTTATTTTCAAACAAATTTACATTATTTTATTAATATTCTGTGTATTTATTTTGATACGATTTTACATAATTCTATTTGTGTTTTGTATATATTTTTTTATACAAATCTACGTTATTTTAAGTGTATTTGTTTATGTATTTTCATTCAAATTTACATTATTTTATGTGTATTTTGTATATGTATTTCCATACAAATTTACCTAATTTTATGTGTATTTTGTATATTTATTTTCATACAAATTTAAAATATTTTTGTGTATTTTTTATATAGTTTGATACAAATTTAGGTTATTTTATGTGTATTTTGAATATCTATTTTCATACAAATACACATTCTTTTATTGATATTTTGTTTATTTATTTTGACGCGAATTTACATTATTTAATGTGTATTTTGTATATATTTTTTTATACGTATTTACATCATTTCATGTGTATTTTGTATATATATTCCTATATAAATCAACGGTATTTTATGTGTATTCGTATATATATTTTGAAACAAATTTACACTGTTTTATGTGTATTTTGCGTATTTTTTCAATACAAATTTACCTTATTGTATGTGCATTTTGTATATTAATTTTAATACAAATTTAATTATTCTATGTGTATTTTTGTATATGTATTTTTTTTTTTAAATATGCTTTATTTTATAGGTATTTTGCATCTTTGTTTTCATACAAATTTAAATTATTTTATTGATATTCTGTGTACTTATTTTGATACGGTTTTACATTATTCTATGTGTATTTTGTATATATATTTTATACAAATGTACGTTATTTTATGTGTATTTGTTTTCATTTCATACAAATTTACATAATTTTATGTGTATTTTGTACATGTATTAAAATACAAACTTAAGTAATTATATGTGTATTACAAATACACATTCTTTTATTGGTATTTTGTTTATATATTTTGATACGAGTTTATATTATTTTATGTGTATTTTGTATGCATTTTTTTATACGTATTTACTTCATTTTATGTGTATTTTGTATATATATTTTTATAGAAATCTACGTTATTTTATGTGTATTCGTATATATATTTTGAAACAAATTTACATTATTTTATATGTATTTTGCATATCTATTTCAATACAAATTTACCTTATGTGTATTTTTGTATATGTATTTAAAAAAAAATGCTTTATTTTATGGGTATTTTGCATCTTTATTTTCATACAAATTTAAATTATTTTATTGATATTCTGTGTACTTATTTTGATACGATTTTACATTATTCTATGTATAACAAAAATAAATACAGAATACACAAAAATAGATATGCAAAATACATATAAACAATGTAAATTTGTTTCAAAATATATATACGAATACACATGAAATAAGGTAGATTTCTATAAAAATATATATACAAAATACACATAAAATTAAGTAAATACGTATAAAAAATGTATACAAAATACACATAAAATAATGTATATTAGTATCAAAATAAATAAACAAAATATAATAAAGAATGTGTATTTGTATAAATATATATATACAAAATACACATTCAATAATATAAATTTGTTTAAAACTATACAAAATACACATGAAATGATGTAAATACGTATAAAAATATATATAAAAAATACACATTAAATAATGTAAATTCGTCAAAATAAATAAACAAAATATCATAAAAGAATGTGTATTTGTATGAAAATAGATATACAAAATACATAAAATAACCTAAATTTGTATCAAACTATATACAAAAATACACAAAAATATTTTAAATTTGTATGGAAATAAATATACAAAATACATAAAATTAGGTAAATTTGTATTGAAATACATACAAAAATACACATAAAATAAATTGAATGAAAATACATAAACAAATACATAAAATAACGTAAATTTGTATAAAAATTTATACAAAACACGAATAGAATAATGTAAAATCGTATCAAAATAAATACACAGAATATTAATAAAATTTTGTAAATTTTTTTCATACAAACTCAAATACCCATAAAATAACGCATTTTTTTATTTATGTATAAAAATATATATACAAAATACACATCAAATTTAAATTTGTATTAAAATAAATATACATAAAACACATACAATAAGGTTAAAATTTGTATTGAAATACATATGCAAAATACATAAAACAATGTAAATTTGTTTCAAAAATATAATACGAATACACATAAAATAACGTAGATTTCTTAAATATATAAACAAAATACATAAAATGAAGTAGATACGTATAAAAAATATACAAACAAAATAGCTTAAAATAATGTAAATTCGTATCAAAATAAATAAACAAAATATTAATAAAAGAATGTGTATTTGTATAAATATAAATACAAAATACTTATAAAATAACGTAAATTTATATAAAACTATATACAAAATACACATAAGTAATTAAATTTGTATGAAAATATATACAAAATACACATAAAATAAGCTAAATTTTAATTGAAATATATATACAAAATACATGAAATAAAGTAAATTTGTATAAAATAAAATATATACAAATACACATAAAATAACGTAAATTTGTATGAAAATATATAAAGAAAACACATTAAATAATGTAAATACGTATAAAAAAAATGTATACAAAATACATTAAATAATGTAATTCGTATAAAAATAAATAAACAAAATATCAATAAAATAATATAAATTTGTATAAATATAAATATACAAAATGCATAAAATAATAAATTTATATAAAACTATATACAATACAAATTTAAATTTATAAAAATTGTATCTGTACAAATAAACATAAAATAATTTATTTGTAAAAATATATATACAAACACATTATTTAGATAAATGGTATAAAATATTTTATATAAAATACATTAATCTAAATTTATCAATTAAATTAAGAAATACCAATAAATATTGTAATTTTGGATATATATATATACAAAAATACACATTATATTATTTTAAATACAAACAAATATACAATAAAATAATGGATTTTGTATATATATATAAAAAAAATAATTTAATATGTGTATTGTATATCTTTAAATACACATAAACTCAATTATTTCTATGTATTTTGTATATATTTTAATAACAAATTTTATGTGTATTTTGTAAATTTATTTTCATTCAAATATATATTAATTAATTTAAATTTGTATGAAAAGAAAATACAAAATAACATAAAATAATTTAAATTAATGAAAAATATATATACAAAATACATAAAATAATGTAAATTTGAAAGAAAAATATAAACAAATACACATATAATAACGTAAATTTGGATAAATATATATATACAAAATGAACATTAAATAATGTAAATATGTATAAAAAAATATATACAAAACACAAATAGAATAATGTTAAATCGTATCAAAATATAAATACAGAATATTAATAAAATAATGTAAATTTGTATAAAAATAAAGATGCAAAATATTTATATAATAACGCATTTTTATAAAATTATTGATACAAATACATATAAAATATTTGAATTTGTATTAAAATAAATATACAAAATGCGTACAATAAAAGTAAATTTGTATTGAAATAGATATGCAAAATACATATCAAATAATGTAAATTTGTTTCAAAATATATATACGAATACACATAAAATAACGTAGATTTCTATACACAAACATATACAAAATACACATAAATAGTTGTTTTGTATTAAAATATGTATACAAAATACACATAAAATAATGTAAATTGTATAAATGTAAATAAACAATATAAAATATGTAAAATACACATGAATAATCATATCAATAAATACACAAAATGCAATAAATAATGTAAATTTATATAAAACTATATACATAAAATAACATATTTCTATAAAATATATGTACAAAATACATGAATTAATAAATTTGCATAAAATATATATACAAATACACATACAATAATGTAAATGAGTATAAAAAATATACAAAATACATAAAATAATCTAAATTTGTATCGAATTAAATTAAGAATACAATAAAATATTGTAATTTTGATGAAAATATATATACAAAATACACATAAATAATGTAAATAAATATATATACAAATATACATAAAATAATTTAATTCGAATGAAATAAATATACAAAATAAACAAAAGTAAGGTGAATTTGAATGAATAGATATACAAAATACACATAAAATAATGTAAATTTGTATGAAAATATATATACAAATACACATTAAATAACATGAATTTGTATTAAATTTGTATCAAAATATATACTTATACACACAGTAAAATAACGTAATTTTTATAAATACGAAATGTATATATACAGCATAAAAATAATTTAAATAATGTAAAAATATATATACAAAAAACACATAAAATAATGTAAATTTGTATGAAAATATATAAACAAATATACATAAAATAATGTAAATTTGAATAAAATATATATACAAAATGATCATTAAATAATGTAAATATGTATAAAAAAAATATATACAAAATACACATAGAATAATGTTAAATCGAATCAAAATAAATAAAGAGAATATCAATAAAATAATGTAAATTTGTATGAAAATAAAGATGCAAAATATCAATATAATAACGCATATTTGCATAAAAATATATATACTAAAATACATATAAAATAGTAAAATTTGTATTACAATAAATATACAAAATGCACGTACAATAAAGTAAATTTGTATTGAAATAGATATGCAAAATACACATCAATAATGTAAATTTGTATCAAAAATATATATACGAATACTCATAAAATAGAGTAAATTTCTATAAAATATACATACAAAATAGATATACAAAAAAAATATAACTAGTTAAATTTATTTAAATACATGTACAAAAAACATATAAAATAATGTAGATTTGTATGAAATGAAAACAAATACATTTTATATAAAATATATACAAATACACATAGAATAATGTAAATTCATATAAATATATACACAGAATATCAATAAAATAATGTAAAAAGACAATTTATAAAATAAAGCATATATACAAAATACACAAGAAATAATTAAATTTGTATTAAAATTAATATACAAAATGCACATACAATAAGGTAAATTTGTATTGAAAAATATGCAAATACACATAAAACAAATGTAAATTTGTTTCAAAATATATATATACGAATACACATAATAACGTAGATTTCTATAGAAATATATATACAAAATACACTTGAAATAATGTAAATACGTATAAAAATATATATACAAAATACACATTAAATAATGTTAATTCGTGTCAAAATAAATAAACAAAATATCATAAAAGAATGTATTTGTATGAGAAAACAAAATACATACAAAATACACATAAATAACCTAAATTTGTATAAAACTATATACAAAATGCACAAAATAATTTAAATTTGTATGAAAAGAAATATACAAAATACACGTAAATAATGTAAATGCATATACAAAATAACCTAAATTTGTGTAAATTTGATATGAAAATATATAAAACAAACACACTTAATAATGAAATCACTGAAAATAACACACAGAATATCAATAAAATTTTAAAAAATATACACACCAGTCACGCTTTACATTTCCCCCTCATGGATTATTGGTATTTTGCCTCTGTTTACTTTAAGAATTAAAGGATTATATGTGTGTTCTCTGTTTATTCATTTTCCCCACAAATTTACGTTATCAGAGACGATACAATATTTGATAAATTTACTTTACTAAGTGTGTGGAAGTGACGGAGGATTTGTATAAAATATATGCGCCGCGACCAGCCCGGACCACTGCGACGGCCAGTTGCTCCCCTCGCCGCGGTCGGCAACTACGCCAGCTACCTGGCCAGGAAGGTCGAGCCAGCTCCTCTGTGGCGAAATTGCCTGCCAGCATGTTCGTATCAAATAAATACTGGAATATCAGAGGGCGACCCGCCCTCTGTGATGTTCGACGCCCTGGTCGAGCTGGTCGACAAGGGGAGAGCTATATTTAGGCAGGCGGTCCTGAAGCAGCCATCTCTCCCAATAGCCCCACATTTTTGTCGTATTTATTTTCGATAAGAATATATTATTTTATGTCGTACTTTGTATACATTTTTTACACGTATTTACTTGCATTTTATGTGTATTTGTATATATTTTATAGAAATTGCCACGGTTATTTTATGTATTCGTATATTGCCTTACAGGGACAATTCGACACCTCTGGAGTTCCTGGCGGCCTCAGACCCGACCTTGCAGGGTACAGAGTGCCAGAGGCCTGCTCTGTAACACCATCTATAAAACAAATCAATTTGTTTCCAAATATATACGCATAATTAAAATAACGTAATTTCTATAAAAATATATACAAAATCGAAGGAACAGGGGACGTAGGTAAATTTGCAAGTCAGGGAAATACATATACAAATAAACATCAAACCGGGGCCCACAGAGTGCAAATTTGATAGAGCTAAAAAATTATTGTTCAGGACGGGCCAGATAAGCATAAACAAAATACCAGTAAAATATTAACCATTTGTATAAATATAAATATACAAAATACACAAAAATATCGTAAATTAGTATAAAACTATATACAAAATACACAAGTAATTAAATTTTATTAAAAAATATACAAATACACAGCTAAAATAAGCTAAATTTAATTGAAATCACATACAAAATATAAAATAATGTTTATTTTGGACGCTAACTTCATATCATTTAAATCTGTATCAAAATATTTATACATTTACATCATTTCATATGTGTATTTTAATCGGGATTTTGTATTGAGGAACAAATATATAAATATATGCATTAATAGTAATAAATATATAAAAATATGTACAAAATACACATACTCGAATCATTGCCCGTACTTTACGTCATTTATCTTGTCAGATTTTATGACATATCATCTTTACGTGCATTTTGTATTACTTTAATAATGCATTTAATGTAAATTTATTAGAAAACATATACAAATAACGCAAATTTCTATAAATATGTACAAAATACGTAAAATAAAGTGTATTTATTTGCATAAAAATATATATACAAA
>NC_066533.1:3587260-3742260 GCF_024679095.1 Eriocheir sinensis
CTTTTTTTTTTCCACACCGTTCATGAAAAAAAAAGAGAAAATAAACTTTAGAAACGAAAGGTGATGGAGAGCTGACGGTTATTACGTCGTATGTGTGTGTGTGTGTGTGTGTGTGTGTGTGTGTGTGTGTGTGTGTGTGTGTGTGATGGTTATTAATATGGACCATAAATGTTTAACGATAATTGATTTTCTAATTCATTATAGTAACGATATGACTACCTGAAATTTTGTATATACATAATTGTAAATTGTGGTCAATAAATGTTTACTTACTGTGTGTGTGTGTGTGTGTGTGTGTGTGTGTGTGTGTGTGTGTGTGTGTGTGTGTGTGTGTGTTGCCAAATCAATCACATTTTACCATTGAACTCTTCTGATTTATGTTTACACTTTTTACACACACGATTTCCACTTGAAAACGCATTCCATTCATCAGTTGTTTGGTCTGTGTGTTAGTGTGTTTGGGGTGGGGAGGGGGAAGAAGGACGGCTGTAAGTGTGTGTGTGTGTGTGTGTGTGTGTGTGTGTGTGTGTGTGTGTGTGTGTGTGTGTGTGTGTGTGTGTGTGTGTGTGTGTGTGTTGGGGGAGAGGAGGGTAATGTGAGTGCTGTTGTACTGAGGGAAAAAGAAAAGAAGAAAAAACGAAAACAACAAAAAAAAAATGGAGAAAGAAGAAAACAACAACAGGAACAACAACAAAAACAAGAACAAAAACAAAAAAAGGAAAATAACAACAGAAAAAAAAGAATTAGCGCGGAGACCTGAGTGATCGAGGAAACATGAAACCATGGAAATGCATGCAACAGAAAGTCTATTGGGTCATTACGAGGTCGCCCGCTGTGCTGATTTAATCTGCTCGACAGCCACTTGGGGTTTGAGGAGCAGATGAAAGCACCTCGATATTGAGGAGCAGAGGGAGGACGGGAGGAAGGGAGGGAGTTTAGACGGAAAGGAAGGAAGGAGGGAGGGAGGGAGGAAGATTGAGACGGAAGGGAGGGAACGAGGGATTTGAGACGGAAGGGAGCATAGAGGTAATAACGTAAAGAAGGGAGGGAAGGAGGGAGGGAGGGAGAAAGTTTGAGTCGGAAAGAACACAAAGGAATACAAAGGAAGAACAAACAACAGCAGACCTGCTGGTCCTTACGAGGTTGTTTGTGACAAGCTACACTAACTATCTAATCAAAGGTGGAAGATGAAGGACAGCAAAGGCGAAGGCTCCTCCCCACCCCCCATCCATCCAGCCAAAGCTGGCAGGAAAGGAAAAAGAACCATGCAGCATGGAAAAACTGCATGGAAAAGGGAGGGAGGGAGGGAGGAAGTTTGAGTCGGAAAGGAGGGAGGGAGAGAGGAGGGAGGGAGGGAGTTTGATACGGAAGGGAGGTAAGGAGGGAGGGAGGGAGGAAGTTTGAGACGGCAGGGAAGGAGGGAGGGAGTTTGAGACGGAAGGGAGGGAGGGAGAGAGGAGGGAGGGGGAGAGGAGCGACGTATATCATTCCTCCCTGTCTGTGGTTTCCTTGACTTGAGTTTCTTCTTAAAAGCGATGACGATGACGACCTCCGCACTGAATGAAAACCGTGACCGCTCAAGACTCAGCCATTGTTGTTATTGTTAGCGGTGAGTCATCGGGGGAAACAGACATGACGTTCAGAATCATAATTATTTTTTTTTATAATTTTTTGGCTTTACGTAACATCAGATTTATGTTTTTCTTTTTCTTTTTTCTTTAATAAGCCTTTGTGTATCGTTTTATTGCTGACGATTACGCGCTGATGAATCAAGTACTAAACAATTGTCTTTTTTTTTCCTTTTGTATATGAAACCGATTTTTTTCCCTTTTTTTATCTCTCTCATTCTCTCCGTCCGTTGATCCCTAATTGGTTCGATAAATAGCGAGTTTCATATCGTTCAGAACATAAGAGTGAGGCCCGCATTCTCACTCATTTATGGGCCTACACACACACACACACACACACACACACACACACACACACACACACACACACACACACACATTTGATCTTGCGTAGAGGTTGCTGTGGGTATCATTTCATGGGTAGTTTATGAGCCTAGTTTTAGTTTGACAAGGCTTCTGCACCATGAATGTGAAAAACACTAATAAGAATCTAACTAATCTCATTTGTAGCCTTTGTAAATATATGTTACGTATTAGATAGTCCCATGGGTCGTTTAATGAGCCTATAGTGATGTGATGTTTGTAAATATCTGTTACGTTTTAGATACTTCCATGGGTCGTGTAATGAGCCTAATGATATGGCCTTGGAAATTTTAGTTACGTTTTAGATAGTTCCATGGGTCGTTTAATGAGCCTATAGTGATGTGACCTTTGTAAATATATGTTACGTTTTAGATACTTCCATGGGTCGTTTAATGAGCCTAGTGATAGTTCGATACGTCTTCTGCATCGTGAACGTGACAAGCACACATGAGAACCTATTTCATCCCCTTCGTGGCCTTGGGAAGAGTCGTTGTAAGATCCGAAAGCGTCTGAGGTTTCAAACTTGAGCCTTGTCAGGTATTTTCCAGTATGTCCGACATCTGGCCATCGTGAGTCACCTACTAAAATTCGCTGCTCTGACTCGCTGACTCACCCACCAGTGCCTCACCAACACCCCGGCCAACACAAACACGTCAACAAACAGAGAACACGACGCAACACTACTTCAGTCCCGGCAAACATTTCGCCTTCGTTCCGGCACCAAAGAAAATGGGTTCTGTCCGCTCCTTTCACCTCGCCCGCCCGCCTCTCATTGTTTTCCTTACCTTACTTACCTGAGCATTCGTAAGTCACTGGTAACCTCACACCCCACCGCTCTACTGCTTACTTACCTATCTACCTGTCTACTGCCTATCTACCTAGCTACTTACCTTCTATTTGCCTATTCATGTCACAGGTAACTTCACTCCCTTCCTTCCTACTACCCACTTACCAACGTACTTACCAACCAACCAACCAACCTACCTACCTACCTACCTACCTACCCAGCTACCTACCTACCTGCCATCTACCTATTTCCAAGTCACAGGTAACGTCACTCCCTTAATTGTACTTATTAAATGGCATAATTGATTTTGTTTTCGGTTATATGGAGGATGAACATTATTATTATTATTATTACTATTATTATTATTATTATTATTATTATTATTATTATTATTATTATTATTATTATTATTATTATTATTATTATTATTATTATTATTATTATTATTATTATTATT
Organism: Eriocheir sinensis; assembly: GCF_024679095.1. Taxonomy (NCBI): domain Eukaryota; kingdom Metazoa; phylum Arthropoda; class Malacostraca; order Decapoda; family Varunidae; genus Eriocheir; species Eriocheir sinensis. The sequence goes on from NC_066533.1 coordinate 3,590,496, forward strand.
ATTATTATTATTATTATTATTATTATTATTATTATTATTATTATTATTATTATTATTATTATTATTATTATTATTATTATTATTATTATTATTATTATTATTATTATTATTATTATTATTATTATTATTATTATTATTATTATTATTATTATTATTATTATTATTATTATTATTATTATTATTATTATTATTATTATTATTATTATTATTATTATTATTATTATTATTATTATTATTATTATTATTATTATTATTATTATTATTATTATTATTATTATTATTATCTTATTATTATTATTATTATTATATTATTACGTCATAAATATTATTATTATTATTATTATTATTATTATTATTATTTTCTGATGGTTATAGTCATTCATTCCTTTAATCTCTCATTCACCATGTCAACAAATACTTCATAAACATTTCTCAACTTATTTATTTATTTATTTATTTATTTATTTATTTTTTTTTACTCCCCCACAGTGTATATATATTTAGTTCATTCATATTCTTTTACTATACGTCATAAATTTTCCTTCCTACCTACAACACTTTCATTCAATAACATGATAATATAAACCTATAAACATGTACTAACTTTGACATTTATTTTCTGATTCACGTTTACGGTCATTGATTTTTTCTCAATATTTTGTTTAACATGTTATCATTTACTTGACAAACATTTAACAACGTATTCTATGGATCTTTCACTTAACATGTAATTATATACGTCATAAATAATTACTAACTTTATATTACTTTTCCTACACATGGTTATAGTCATTCCTTTTAAATCTCATAAACATTTACTAACCTAATATTTAGTTCTCTGACATACGTTTATATCCATTCTCTCTATTAATCTTTCGTTCAGTACGTTAATATATACTTCATAAACATTTACTAACCTCATATTTAGCTCCCTCACATACGTTTATATCCATTCCCTCTATTAATCTTTCGTTCAGTACGTTAATAAATACTTCACAAACATTTACTAACCTAATATTTAGTTCCCTGACATACGTTTATATCCATTCCCTCTATTAATCTTTCGTTCAATACGTTAATATATACTTCACAAACATTTACTAACTTTCTTGACACTCGTTTATAGCCGTTCCTTCTTTTATTCAGTACGTCAATATACATTTCATAAACATATATTAATTTCATCATCATTTTCTGACACGTGTATTCCATTCAACGCGTTATTATTTACTCCACAAACATTCACTAACATCACAATCATTCTCTGGCGCACGTTTGTCGTCATTCCTTGAGCTGTCTACACACGAAGGCGAGTGAGTGAGCGCTGTATGCACGGCCTTGAGGCAATATGTACAAAACCACCACGAGAGTTTACAAGGAGAGAAACTTTAATCTTGAAAGCCCCTCCCTGAGCTACTGGAGGGGGGAGGGAGAGAGGAGACAGGGAGAGAGAGGGGACGCAGGGGAGAATGAGAGAGCTAGAGAACGGGAAAAGATGTGAATGGGAGAGGGACTAATGGAAGGATTGAGATGAAGCAAGGAAGGGGAGGAGGAAGGAGGGAATGGACTAGGGAAACGGGAGAGGGAGAGGAGCTGATGAAATGATGGAGGGGAAGTAATGAAGGGGAGGAGGAAAGAGTGAGAGAAAGGAGTTAGGAAAGTGGGAGGAATACATAGGAATACATAGGAAGAACAGACACCAGAAGACCTATCGGTCTATGGCGAGGGTGTCTGTTTACTACCGCTACTACTAGTAATCTACGTGTGGTAGGACAGGACAGAATAGATGAAGGCTCCTCCCCACCCACTTCTCCCTCCGGCAACGTGTCGGCAGGAAATAGTTAGAAGAGAACACCATGTACCTTTAAGGAAGAAAGGGACATGGAAATTTTACAGTAAAGAGAGAAATAAGAGGAAATTACTACCCTTAACTTACACTACTGGTAACCTAAGCTGTGGGAGAAAATGACTTCATTACACAAGAACATAAAAAAAAACAGAAACACAAAGAGAATGGAAGAGGACGAGTGGCCTGCACAGGGCAGCCTCAGGATCCCCCCTAATACTCAAGATGGGTGAGGTGTAGTTTCAGGGGCACAGGTGGAGGCTTGATCCTCGTTTTACCGGCGGTACTAGGCACGGCACCAGTAACCTGTCACCTTACTGCACCCACACCTCACTCCACCTGTCATGCGGACATTAACTATTGCTTTACTCTATTGTTAACTTACGCTACTTGCAATCTAGGTTGTGGGGGAGAATAATATGAATTTAGGTTGACGTCTTGCTGTAATCTTTCTGAATTGCAGCAAGACGTCAAGAAGGGAGGGAATGGACTTGGGAAGCGGGAGAGGGAGAGAAACTGATGAAATTATGGAGGGGAAGTAATGAAGGGAAGGAGGAAGGAGTGAGAGAAAGGAGTTAGGAAAGGGGGAGGAGGAAGGAGGGAATGGACTAGGGAAACGGGAGAGGGAAAGAAGCTATTGAAATGACGGATAGGAATAGGGAAGGAAAGGAGGAAGGAGTGAGAGAGAGGAGCTGGGGAAGGTGAAGGAGGAAAGAGGCAGGGGAATGGAGGAAGGAAGGACTGGGGAAACAGATGAGTGGACGAATGAGAACAGAGGAACAGGGGAAAGGGAAGTGAACTGGGGGTAGGATAGGACAAAGGAATAACGAGGAAGAACAAGGAAAGGAAGACTGACAGGAGGAAGGAGGGAAAAGGACAAAGAAGTGACATAAAGCAGACAAAGAGAAACAGACTGAAGAAAGGAGAAGCTGAGACAAAGGAAGGAGGGACTAAGGAGGAAAAGAGAGGAGTGGAGGAAGGAAAAGAGGGGATAAAGAAGCGATGAGGGGGGTCAGGAAAAAGGAAGGGGCAGAAGAAATAAGGGGAACAACTAACGAATCTACACCATACAAATGTAAAATCCTACTGTATTTTCCTCTCCCCACCTGTACCTTCACCACTAACCCGCTTCCACTTCTTACTATACCCTTGATAAAAAGATATATATAAAGAGAGGGTTACGTAAAACAGGGAGAGCCTATCAGAGGAGCCCATTTGTCAGCGAAAGTGGTTTGAGTACCTGTGTGTGGGAGGGGGGGGGGGGGGGGAAATGGGCGTAGGAGAAGCATAACTAAACTTTTTCATCCTCTGTTGTCGTGGTAGGAATAGCTCGTGTTGTTGTGGTTGTTGTTTTTGTTGTGGTTGTTGTTGTTTTTCCTTTTTTCATCATCTTTTATTTCTCTATTCTTGTTTTGTTTTGTCTTTTCCTCTTCTTTTTTCATATTTTCTTCCCCTTCATTACTTCCTCTCCCTGTTCTTTCTTGTTCTTCTTCATCATCATCTTCTTCTCCTCCTTTTCCAGCTCGTGTTGTTGTTGTGGTTGTTTTTCCTTTATCAATCTTTTTATATTTGTCTTTTCTTGTTTTGTTTAGCCTTTTCCTTTTTTTCATATTTTCTTTTTGTCCTTGTCCTTGCTCTTCTAGTTCTTGTTCTTCTTTTTTTTCTTCTTTTCTTCTTTTTCTTGTCGTTCTTCTTTTTCTTCATCATCATCATCTTCCTTTCTTATTATTTCTCTGTTCTTGTATTGTTTTGTCTTTCCCTCTTCTTTTTTCTTTTTTGTTCTTGTTCTTGCTCTTCTAGTTCTTGTTCTTTTTCTTCTTCTTCTTCTTTTTCGTCTTCTTCATTTTCTTCTTCTTCTTCTTCTTCTTCTTCTTCTTCGTCTTCTTCATCATCATCACCTTCCTTCCTTTACTCCTTCATCCAGCACCTCTACCCGTAATAAACACTCGAACAAGCATCTCGTAAAAGTGGTCATAAAGTGTTAGCAGCAGCGGTGATGGGATGACGCAACAAGGGATGTGCACCAGGCGAGCGTACTACGTAATACCTGTCCTTGGGAAGTCTGTTAGGTGACTGAGAGGTAGATTGTTTGCTCCCCTGATTATATACCTCCAGGAAAGGCGTAAAGATTTGAAAGGCTGAAGGAAGGAGTGCTGGTGTGTGTGTTGGGAGGAGGAGTGAAGGTTGGTGTGTGTGGTGGAGGGGGGGGGGGGAGTAGAGGATTGGTGTGCTGTGTGTGTGTGTGTGTGTGCGTATTTACCTAGTTGTAGTTTTACAGGGCCTGGGCTTTACGCTCGTGTGTGTGTGTGTGTGTGTGTGTGTGTGTGTGTTATATTCAAAGCAACGTTCGAACTGCAGTTTTTTTTCTATATTTCTTTTGCTGAAATTCGAACTTTTTTGTGTGTTTTTTTCATGTCATTTTTCTGTGTCCTGAGTAACGGGGAAACATTGATCCTGAACACGAGAAGAAAGTTTTGGAAATATCAACATGTTTTTTTTTTTCTTCAAGGGATTGTTTTGCATACAACACAAGACTTCAGTACAAAAAATCTTTATTCCAGTAACGGTGATCACGTAACACTGTAAACAACAAAAGGTTTCCTCCCAGTCACTCGGCAGCGCCACTCGGCTCAAGAAACAACCAATGGATGAAGAGAACCACTCCAACGCCTTACGAGGAATACTTTTCTTTTGCTTGTCTGCCTCTTCGCTGTTTATGTCTGCAGCCAACTCCCGGGTGCGCCTTGCTGGATCTTTTTCTTTTATTTACAGTAGCGGAAACAGCTTAATGGCAAACTCAAAAAGAAAACAAACCAGCCCGTTTAACACTTCTCCTGCAACAGAAAACAGAAAAGAGCGGCCAAAAGAGATATCATTTCTGAATGGAGAGGTGTCCTGATATGCCCCTCCCCTTACCCTGATACATTAATAGTGTTTTCCCTATATGTAATTATGAAGCTCGTGAATATAGCATTGGTCATGAATATTGTTGTCCAGTCTGCTCCTATCACTGCACAAACAGCCTCAATATGCATGAAATATCTCGTCGTCCGGGGAGAGCGCCGTGACCTGTCTTGTACAAAACTTCCGTGGAGCTGAGACCGCGCCTGCAGTCCTGATTGAATAGTGTGTGGGGATCATGGAGGTAGAATTGGTGGAGTCGACATGGGCTGCTAATCCCATTCATTGAGGTGAAGCCGCCAAACTGTCATGTTTAGGGCCGCAAGATGGGGGATACCCGGGTGAGAGCTCACGCCCACTACCGTAGTTGCTACCTCCAGACCCCGTCTCATCCATTATGATGGTGGTGTTTTTTATTACCGTTCATTTATTGATACGAGAATCCAGGTGGGCGAGCCTGGCCGAGCCCATCGAGGGGGAGCCTGACCTGACAACACCTGACACTTGAAAACCTCACCTCCATGACTTCACCAATAAATAGCACTTAGCGACAGCTTTGATTATCTGAAATAAAAGTGAGTCTACTACGATCGATCCATACAGCTGCGGAAATCCATGCAGGTGGGCGAGCCTGGCCGAGCCCATTAAGGGGGAGCCTGACCTGACAACACCTGACACTTGACAGATGACAAATGACAGTTCGGCGGCTTCACTGATCAGGGCTGATGTCGACTCCAGCACTTATACCTTCATGGTGGGGATGCTTCCTTCAGTTCAGTTCAGCTCGTCAGTTTAGTTCGGCCTGCGGTTAGATGTGAGCGTGTATGAGTAAGGTTAGTAGAGGGAGGGACCGTCGCGCGCCCATACCAGTGTTCTCCAAAGTCGTTATCGTGCCCTTGGTCGTGCCCTGGTGCTGGGTTACGGTGGACTGCTCACGTTGACGCTGCCTCATAAACTCAACAGCAACCTAAGAGCACACAGTCGTCCCATTCTTGGCTCCAGTTTTAAAGCAGTTCGCGCATGACGTCACACTGTTCCGCTGGCAATGATTCTAATTCCAGGCTCCTTGTTTTCGCTACCTTTAACTTACATTCTATTTGTCACACACTAGTTATCCCTTTAATATTAGTATTTTCTATGGGAGGCCTGGAACCTAGAATCATAGATAGGAATCGTGTGACGTTATCATCCTGCAAATGGGACGAATGTGTGTTCTTAGACGTCGCAACGCCAGTCGGCGCTCGGCACGTCGTTCTTAGTACCGCAGTGTAGCGAGTGCCTCCTGTCCCTTACGCTGATGGAAACTAGAGAACGTCATTAGTATTTTTCTATTCCTAAAGTGAGAGGGCTCAAGTGGGTCGTTAGAACAAAACTGAGTAAAGTCTGGGGCATACGCTATAGCTGCGCGTGGCCTCGGTGCTCATCCCCGTCGCAATAGCTCTTGAGCCTGTGGTGGTGGGTAAGTTTTTCGGCGCGGTAAAGAGCAAAGTTTGATACGAAAACTGAGTCGCACTGAGAGAAAACTTTGAAGAACATTTAATAGTCCGTTCGTTCCAGAAACTATGAAAAAAAAACGTTCCCCATATGACAACAGTTTGGTTTCTCTTCCTCTAACCTCTTGATCGTGACAGCATGAAGCGAGTGGACCGCTGCGTCGTCACGGACGATGTTTCGCTAATTGTCGATCATTTGTAACGCGTGGATGAGAAAAGTAAGGCCCGTATTCTCAAACATTTACACACACACACACACACACACACATTTGGTAAGGCTTTCCTTGAGGTTGTTTTAGGAGCCTTATTGTAGTTTGACAAGGCCTCCATGACCGTGAAAAACCCTCAAGAGAACCCGACTAATTTCCTTTTTGGCCTTTGGAAATAGGTGTTGCGAGAGCCGAAAGCGTCTGAGAATACGGGCCTTTCAGATGTATTCGATGAGCCCCTGGGTGGCAGCGTCTACTCTATGCAAATCTTCCTCGCCATCCTGCCGAGGTTGGTGCCGTTGAGCAGCCTAACGCACTCGTCCTGGTGGCTCCGGAGGCGGCTGTGGATAAACTTCATCTGCTCCTTCACGCGGTCCGAGCATGCGGTGCACTGAAGGTTCTCCTGCACTGCGTACTTGATCATGACTGTGGGGAGAGAAGGGACGAGGTTAGGCGAGGGTTATTAGCCTGGTAACTGCGGGGGTCATGTTTCTTAGGTTAGGTTAAGTTAGGTTAGGTTAAAGGCCCCTCTAAGTAAAATAATGAGAAAGAATCATCACTCACGCAAATCATTTCATAATATATATCAACGCATATGTGATTAGTTGATGCATCATCTATTTTATGAGGTTTATATCATGGCAGAAATTTGGCCCATCGCTGGTACACGGTAAAGCCACTAATTTGGCCCGTCGCTGCTACCGGGTTAGGGATGGGTTCTGTTAAAGGCGATACATGACTGTGTTAAGAGCGTGATGGAGGTTTGGCGAGAGTTATCAGGGCTGGTTTATATTATAGGCGATACAGAACTGTGGTGAGAAGGAACTGGGTTAGGCAAAGGTTATCATGGCTGAGTTTTGTTATTGGTTTACTTGGCGAGGGAGGAACGGAAGGGTTAGGCAAGGGTTGTCAGGGCTGGTCTTTGTTATGGAGTAATGATGTATACACTCGACACTCATTTCCCATAGTGGACTGAACTCTTTGTTACTGTATTTGGAATTCTCTTACTTTACACTATTTGCAGGAGCAGTGCCAGCAGATTTTTTCTTTCCTCTTTTTGTTGCCTTGAACTCTATTCTCTCCTAAACAAAGTATGTCGCGTGCAGTGAAGAACAAGAAGGGCAAGAACAAGAACAGGAAGAACACTAACAAGAAAAACAAGAACAGGAGGGAGGAACAAGACGAACAACAAGAACAAAATCTGTCGCGTGCAGTAAAGAACAAGAAGGGCAAGAACAAGAAGAACAAGAACAGGAAGAACACGAACAAGAAAACAAGAACAAGAGGGAGGAACAAGACGAACAACAAGAACAAAAAGAACAAGAATAACAAGAGCAAGGCAAAGAAGGAATGGAAAGAAAAGAAAAGGAAGAACAACAAGAACAAAAACAAGAAAAAGGAAAATAAGAGAAAAGACGAGAGATCAGTGCATAGGCGACACTTACTTGACATGATCGGGGCTCGCTCGGTGCAGGCGGAGTCCCAGGGCTTGATCATGCAGTCGACGAAGTGCGTGATGTTGTCGTCGGAGAGAACCTGGCGCAGAGTCGCGTCGCTCTCGTCCGTGCCAGCGCCAAGGCCTGCGTGGATTTTGAACTGGGAGGCTGCCACCGTCACCAGCACCGCCACCAGCACCGCCGTTAGAGCTCTCTCCGCATTCAGCCTGAGGAAGGGGAAGGTTGTTAGTAGGTTACAGTGACGCATCGCACTCCGTCCTACTGCGACAAACGACCTCACCATCACCGTCACCAGCAAGACATGACCAAAAAGGAAAAGAAAAACAAACATAAACAAGCGCAAGAACAAGAAAGTGAATAAGGAAAAGAAAAAGATATAATGAAAAAGGCGAAGAAGAAGAAGACTAGGATAGAAAAGAGAGACTAAAAGAAAGAATGGAAAGGGGGGAGAGAGGGAACGAAAGGAGAGAGCGACAAAGACACTGAAAGAAAGAAAAAAGCAACGAATCATATAAAAAAAACAAGATCATTTAAATGGAGTTGTCTTAAATGACCAAGGATCAAGGTCAATATCAAGATCAAGGAGAGGTGGTAAGCCTATTATAAATCCCTCTTAAATGAAGAAAATCCAAGACTAATCTTTAGGGCTGGAGTTCAGAATCAGGGTGTAACATCAGGTATTAGCAGAGAGGAAGTAAAGTCATTACTGAAGAAAATCAAGAACGATAAAACGCTGGGACCAGATGAAATACCAGTTGAAGTTTGGAGAAGTCTGGGAGAAGACGGGATTGACATGCTCTGGGATTTGATGCAGAAAATTCATATTCAGGAACAAATACAGATGGAGTGGAGAGAGTGTTATCTCGCCTATCTATAAAGAGAAGGGCGATGTACAGGGCTACAGAGAAATAAAACTATTGTCCCACACCTTGAAGATCTGGGAAAGGCTGATGGATAGTAGGATCAGAGAAGAAACATCTATAGGAGATGGAAAGTATGGATTTATGCCAGGAAGGGGAACGTCAGATGCAGTATTTCCGCTGAGACAGATGTTGGAAAAACACAGAGAAAAGCAGAAGGGACTGCACATAGTATTCATAGACCTGGAGAAAGCGTACATTAGAGTGCCACATCAGGAGGTCTGGAGGCGTATGTGAGAGAAAGGAGTACCAGAAAAGTACATGCGGATGGTCCAAGATATGTATGAAGGAACAAGAACACAGGTCAGAAGTAGTGTTGGATTAACGGAATGGATACCAGTTAGAGTTGATTTACCGATCAGCTTAAAACTACTATCTTTTTCATTTTATAATGGATGTGATGTCTCGGGGGATACGAGATCAGTCTCCCTGGTGCATGTTGTATGCTGATGACATCGTGCTATGCAGCAGCAACAGTGATACAGTGCCTTCGAACTCCCGCTAACTATGACCTTTACATTTCATCCCGGAATCGTGCCAGATCTATTCTCCGACTTACCAAAACTTCTTTTATCAATAGAAAATGTCAACACCTTGCTTCTTCTAATTCTTCCCGTGACTTCTGGCATCTAGCCAAAAATATCTCCTCCAATTTCACTTCTTCCTCTTTCCCTCCTCTCCTTTCCCCTGACGGCAGCACTACCGTCTCATCTGTCTCTAAGGCTGAACTCTTCGCTCAAACTTTCTGTAAGAACTCCACCTTGGATGATTCTGGGCATATTCCTCCTACTCATCCCCCCCTCTGACTCCCTTATGCCTGTTATTAAGATTCTTCCAAATGATGTATTCTATGCCCTCTCTGGCCTCAACTCTCAGAAGGCTTATGGACCTGATGGAGTGCCTCCTATTGTCCTTAAAAACTGTGCTTCCGTGATGACAACCTGCCTGGTCAAAGTCTTTCGTCTCTGCCTATCAACATCTACCTTTCCTTCCTGCTGGAAATATGCCTGTGCCTAAGAAAGGTGACCATTCCAATCCCTCAAACTACCGCCCAATAGCTTTACTTTCATGTCTATCTAAAGCTTTTGAATCAATCCTTAACCGGAAGATTCAAAAGCACCTTTCCACTTCTAACCTTCTATCTGATCGCCAGTATGGGTTCCGCAAGGGGCGTTCTACTGGCGATCTTCTTGCTCTCTTAACTGACTCTTGGTCATCCTTCTTAGTCGTTTCGGTGAAACTTTCTCTGTTGCGCTAGACATATCGAAAGCCTTCGATAGAGTCTGGCACAAGTCTTTGCTTTCTAAACTGCCCTCTTTCGGATTCTATCCCTCTCTCTGTTCCTTTATCTCCAGTTTCCTTTCCGGCCGTTCTATCTCTGCGGTGGTAGACGGTCGCTATTCTTCCCCTAAACCTATCAACAGTGGTGTTCCACAGGGTTCTGTCCTATCACCCACTCTCTTCCTGTTATTCATCAATGATCTTCTTTCCATAACAAACCGTCCTGTCCACTCATACGCCGACGGCTCCACTCTGCATTATTCAACTTCTTTCAATAGAAGACCCTCTCAACAGGAAGTACACGACTCCAGACTGGAGGCTGCAGGGCAACAACCTCAGAACGTGCTATCATTTCCGATTGGGGCAGAAGGAACCTTGTGTCCTTCAATGCCTCAAAAACTTAATTTCTCCACCTATCAACTCGACACAATCTTCCAAACACCTATCCCCTATTCTTTGACAACACTCAGCTATCACCATCTTCAACACTAAACATCCTCGGTCATTCCTTAACTCAAAATCTCAACTGGAAACTTCACATCTCCTCTCTCGCTAAATCAGCTTCCTCGAGGTTGGGCGTTCTGTATCGTCTCCGCCAGTTCTTCTCCCCCGCGCAGTTGCTGTCCATATACAGGGGCCTTGTCCGCCCTCGTATGGAGTATGCATCTCACGTATGGGGGGGCTCCACTCACACAGCTCATCTGGACAGAGTGGAGTCTAAGGCTCTTCGTCTCATCAGCTCTCCTCCTCCTACTGATAGTCTTCTACCTCTTAAATTCCGCTGCCATGTTGCATCTCTTTCTATCTTCTATCGAAATTTTCATGCTGACTGCTCTTCTGAACTTGCTAACTGCATGCCTCTCCCCCCTCCGCGGCGCCGCTGCACACGACTTTTTACTCAAGCTCATCTCTATACTGTCCAAACCCTTAATGCAAAAGTTAACCAGCATCTCCATTCTTTCATTCCCTTCACTGGTAAACTCTGGAACAGCCTTCCTTCGTCTGTATTTCCTCCTGCCTACGACTTGAACTCTTTCAAGAGGAGGTTACTCCCGAAATTGACTTCTCTTTCGGCCACCTCTTTTGATTCTTTTTTAGGAGCAGTGAGTAGCGGGCTTTTTTTTTATTATTGTTTCCTTTTTTTTGTGCCCTTGAGCTGCCTCTTTTGTTGTAAAAAAAAAAAAAAAGTAGAGTTAAAATTACAGCAGCGAAGGAGAGCCTTGGAGGAAAGAGGCCATAAGATCAGCAGGAAGAAAACAGAATACCTGAGGTGCAACGAAGATCAAGACTCCAAGCTTACTATGTAAGGGAGAAGATTGAAGAGAGTGGATAAGATTTTAAATTCCTAGGTTCGATAGTGTTTGAGGAGGGGAATCAGATTAAGATATGACACCCAGAGTGCAGTCAGGGTGGAGAAACTGGAAAAGCTGGAGTAACTAGGAAGACACCTACCGAACGGGCGCAAGCCACTCCCGGTGAGGTATATATGGGAGGTGAGAAGGGAGCTGAAGCCTTCTAAAGACCCTTCCCATGTCCTCACTAACCGTTTCCCTATTGTCTCACCAACACCGGAGAGTAGTTCAGCATGCTCTCTAAGGACAGATCCTCTCTCTATCCACACCACACTACATTCACACAACATACACACCTTTTCCCAAAATTCATATTTATAAATGGCGCACCTTCACCTTGCCTCGGAGTCCCGCCTGAAGGGGGACCACAAATTCCCCCAGGGAGGACTCCCCTTCTGGCCGCCGACTTGAGAGGTGTCTTGATAACTCCTCGAACCTCTTTCTTATTAATTTCTTATTAATTTCGCGGTCTTCGTTCTAATTTTCATTCTGTGGAACACCATCTCTCTTCCTCTAAACCTCACCTTCTCTTCCTCACCGAAACACGGTTTCTGAGGCTACTGACAGCAATCTCTACTCTGTTCCTTCCTACTATCTCTATCCTAAATTTCAATCCAAAGCTGGATGTTGCTCCTACGTGCGCAACGACATCACTTGCTCTCGTGCCCACAACCTTGATTCTTCAGAATTTTCCACCATCTGGCTAAGACTTCATTGTCATTCTATTACTAAATACATCTGTGCTGTTTATCTCTCACCTAACTCTACTAAGTATGTAAAATTCTTTGACTACCTGAACTCTAAAGTGGAGTACATCTTGACCCACTCTCCCTTCGCTGAAATTTCCATCCTAGGAGATTTCAATGTTCACCACCAGCTTTGACTTTCATCCTCTTATATTATTAGTTTTTATAGTAACTGCGGGTAAGTGTTATGTTTTGTGATAAGGGCACGAACTGCTATCTCTCGTCAGGTCCGGTGTGTCGTTGCCTGCTTTCTCCAGTTGATTGAAGTTGTTCAGATAACACAATAGCCCTTTAAGTTAAGTGATGTGGATTATATTTTGGCCGAGCGGAGCCGTTAAGTTCACTTGGAGTTCACTTAATTTACTCTCTCTCTGGTATATTAAAAACTTGTTGCGTTTTAACTATATTAATAGTTTTACACAATAGTTTATGTGAGCGAGTCGCACGAAGATAAGCAAGCCACACCACACAGCGCGGAACGGCTGAGCACCACTCGCCTGCCCGTCACCTGTCTTCTCTCCTCTTCTCTGCGTTGCTCGCCCTTTTTAATGCATCTTGATTCGTCCCGGAAGGGTGTGGCTTCCGGTTGATGACTGCTGATGAAAGTCATCATTTGCTAATCCTTGCTGATCTAGCGTCAGCTCATCACAGCTTCCCACGGCCAAAAGCAAGACGTGTTGTTAAACATCCTGTTGTGCGACACCAACCGGGTGTCGCAACACATACAGTCATACATTCATATACACATGACGATATATATATTACACTCTTTCACTGACCAGCCTGGTCAACAAGCCTACAACTTTGCTATCCTCAACGATCTAGAGCAGTTGGTCCAGCACCCTACACGTATTCCCGACCGTCTTGGAGACAGGCCCAACATTCTAGACCTCTTCCTTACCTCTAACCCTTCTGCTTACTCTGTCAAACTGTTATCTCCGTTGGGCTAGTCCGATCACAACCTTATTTCTGTATCCTGTCCTATCGCTCCTGTACACCCTCTGGACCCAACGAAGAGGTGATGTTTCTGGCATTTTGCTTCAGTTCGGTGGGACGACCTGCGGATGTACTTTTCCGATTTCCCGTGGAATGATTATTGCTTCCAGGAGCGAGACCCCTCTGTGTGTGCTCAGCGCATCACAGAGGTGATTGTCTCTGGAATGGAGGCATTCATTTCACGTACTTTCTCTACTCCTAACGCTAAAAAGCCTTGGTTTAGGTTTAATCACGCTTGTTCTCGTGCTGTCAAAGATAGAGAGGCAGCTCACAAAAGGTACCAGAGCCTTCGAACTAATGTTAACCATGAACTTTACATTTCTGCCAGAAATCGTGCCATCTCTATTTTCCGACTAACCAAAAACTCTATCATTAAAAGAAAATGCCAAAACCTTGCTTTCTCAAACTCTTCCCGAGACTTCTGGCATCTAGCCAAAAACATCTCCAACTTCACTTCTTCATCTTTCCCTCCACTCCTCAGTCCTAACGACAACACTGCCGTCTCATCTCTCTCTAAGGCTGAACTCTTCTCTCAAATTATTTATCTAAAAACTCCACTCTGGATGATTCTGGGCATATTCCTCCTACTCATCCCCTCTCTGACTCTTTTATGCCTGTTATAAAGATTCTTAAAAGTGATGTTTTCTATGCCCTCTCTGGCCTCAATCCTCAGAAGGCTTATGGACCTGATGGAGTGCCTCCTAATGTCCTTAAAAACTGTGCCTCCGTGCTGTCACCCTGCCAGTCAACATCTACCTTTCCTTCCTGCTGGAAGTATGCCTTCATACAGCCTGTGCCTAAGAAGGGTGACCGTTCCAATCCCTTAAACTACCGTCCTATAGCTTTACTTTCTTGTCTATCTAAAGCTTTTGAATCAATCCTTAACCGGAAGATTCATAAGCACCTTTCCACTTCTGACCTTCTATCTGATCGCCAGTATGGGTTCCGCAAGGGGCGTTCTACTGGTGATCTCCTTGCCATCCTAACTGACTCTTGGTCATCCTCTCTTAGCTGTTTCGGTGAAACCTTTGCTATTGCGCTAGACATATCAAAAGCTTTTGATAGGGTCTGGCACAAATCTTTGCTTTCCAAACTACCCTCCTACGGTTTCTATCCTTTTCTCTGTACCTTTATCTCCAGTTTCCTTTCTGACCGTTCTATTTCTGCTGTGGTAGACGGTCACTGTTCCTCCCCTAAATCTATTAACAGTAGTGTCCCACAGGGTTCTGTCCTATCTCCCACTCTCTTTCTGTTGTTCATTGATGATCTTCTTTCCAAAACGAACTGTCCTATCCATTCTTACGCCGATGACTCCACTCTGCATTACTCAACTTCTTTTGATAAAAGACCCACCCTACAGGAACTTAACGATTCAAGGCTGGAGGCAACAAAACGCTTGGCCTCAGACCTTATTATTATTTCCGATTGGGGCAAGAGGAACCTGGTGTCCTTCAACGCCTCAAAAACACAGTTTCTCCACCTATCCACTCGACACAATCTTCCAAACAACTATCCCCTATTCTTTGACAACACTCAGCTATCACCCTCTTCAACACTAAACATCCTCGGTCAATCCTTAACTCAAAATCTCAACTGGAAACTTCATATCTCATCTCTTGCTAAATCAGCTTCCTCGAGGCTGGGCGTTCTGTACCGTCTCCGCCAGTTCTTCTCCCCCGCACAGTTGCTATCCATTTATAGGGGCCTTGTCCGCCCTCGTATGGAGTATGCATGCATCTCATGTGTGGGGGGGCTCCACTCACACAGCTCTCCTTGACAGAGTGTAGTCAAGGCCTCTTCGTCCCATCAGCTCTCCTCCTCATACTGATAGTCTTTTACTTCTGAAATTCCGCCGCCATGTTGCCTCTCTTTCTATCTTCTATCGATATTTCCACGCTGACTGCTCTTCTGAACTTGCTAACTGCATGCCTCCCCCCCTCCCACGGCCCCGCTGCACACTACTTTCTATTCATGCTAATCCCTATACTGTCCAAACCCCTTATGCAAGAGTCAACCAGCATCTTCACTCTTTCATCCCCCACGCTGGTAAACTCTGGAACAATCTTCCTTCATCTGTATTTCCTCCTGCCTACGACTTGAACTTTTTCAAGAGGAGGGTGTCAGGACACCTCTCCTCTTGAAATTGACCTCTCTTTTTGGCCACTCCTTTGACCTCTATTCAGGAGCAGTAAGTAGCGGGCTTTTTTTTTGTATTTTTCTTTATGCCCTAGAACTGTTTCAGCTGAAAAAAAAAGTGTTATGTGATCGTAGAATCAATTTGAAGATTAAAGGAAGAAAAAACAAGACAGTAGTAGGACAAGCAATGATGTATATGAAGCTGAAACGTGGCCGGTGAAAAAATGCAGGAAAAAAGTAGAATGTAGCTGAAATGAAAATGGTTAGGTGGATGTGTGGTGTAACGAAAATGGACAAGAAGGACAAGAAGGTAGTGGAAATGTCGAAGAAGACACGGGAAAGAAACGTGCAGTGGTTCGCCCGTGTGAAGAGAAGGGAAGTAACACAGAGAAGATGGGAGAAGAGGAGACGGAGAGGAAGACCAAAGAGGAGATGGTTGGACTTCGTAAAGGAGGAGTTGATAGAAAATCAACTGCCAGAAGACGATGTGTACGTATGAGGGGCCCCGGTGGAGGATGGCTGTCAAAAAACATCGACCCCCACATAAGAGTGAGGGAAGATGCACATAGATAGAAGATTCTGTGGTTCAGTGTATTCCGACTGACTCATGTAAACAAACTCGACTTCCATTTCCTTCACCTTGATATTATTTTGTTGTAGTTTCACTTAAAATTAAGGACAGACCGAAAAGTCTGGACTATAACGTCTGAGTGCCGTGAATATCAATGTAAATATCTGCAAATCTCACTCTTCATGTTCTCCCACTATCATAGCCATTATTTACTCATCTGCTATCATTTCACCCTTTTTCCTTTTCCCAATTTCCTTTTTTTCCCTTTCACTATCCTTCTCCTCGCTTCTCCCTCCTCTGCTTTTTCCCTCTTCTTTCCTCCCGTAGCACAATGTTTGGGAAATTGGGCGAGAGTTTTTTGGTTTCACGTAATCAAAATGTGGAAAGGTATCATTTGGGAAGGGGCAGATGTGTGTGTGTGTGTGTGTGTGTGTGTGTGTGTGTGTGTGTGTGTGTGTGTGTGTGTGTGTGTGTGTGTGTGTGTGTGTGTGTGTGTGTGTGTGTGTGTGTGTGTGTGTGTGTGTGTGTGTGTGTGTGTGTGTGTGTGTGTGTGTGTGTGTGTGTGTGTGTGTGTGTGTGTGTGTGTGTGTGTGTGTGTGTGTGTGTGTGTGTGTGTGTGTGTGTGTGTGTGTGTGTGTGTGTGTGTGTGTGTGTGTGTGTGTGTGTGTGTGTGTGTGTGTGTGTGTGTGTGTGTGTGTGTGTGTGTGTGTGTGTGTGTGTGTGTGTGTGTGTGTGTGTGTGTGTGTGTGTGTGTGTGTGTGTGTGTGTGTGTGTGTGTGTGTGTGTGTGTGTGTGTGTGTGTGTGTGTGTGTGTGTGTGTGTGTGTGTGTGTGTGTGTGTGTGTGTGTGTGTGTGTGTGTGTGTGTGTGTGTGTGTGTGTGTGTGTGTGTGTGTGTGTGTGTGTGTGTGTGTGTGTGTGTGTGTGTGTGTGTGTGTGTGTGTGTGTGTGTGTGTGTGTGTGTGTGTGTGTGTGTGTGTGTGTGTGTGTGTTAATAATAATAATAAACGGTTTGTTTGGTTGCGGCAGCCGTCAGGCTAAATTGACATATTATATACAATTTTTCTTCGCTAATGAAACAAGTACAAAGGGACAGGGAAATGGGGTCTGATATGTGTGGGGGTTGGGGCGATGTAGCTTGGGGTGGGGAGGAGGGGCGGTGGGGAGTGCAGTGCGGTGGTGCCGAGAGGGGGGCAATGTGCGGTCGCTTCAGATGCCATTGAGGTCAGGTCACGTGTTAATACTCAAATAAGACGCTGGGTACAGTTGACAGACGGTGTTGGTGGTGCTTTTGGAACGGTTATGGTGGGGGGGGGGGGTCACTCAGGTATACCCAGGATTAGTAAGGAGATGCTAAGCTCGGGGCGGCGAGACACAGGTGGTGGGTACTGCCCGGCTGGTTGATGTAATCGTGGGAACAAGTGCACATCGTTGATATAGTTACCGTACATCTTGCTCCGAACCTGAGTGACGAGGCTGCCACACTGCCTGACACCTGAACTGACCTTCCACTGCTGCTGGGTGACCTAGATGATGGTATCCTTCGGATCTTGAGGGTGTCGGCGCGGACGCTGTGGATGACGAGGTGTTGGCGACACACAGCTCACTATCCTTCCAGCACCACTAACACACTGCACTCACTGTATGTCTATACGTTACAACATTTCACAAAAAGTTCCTTGGAGTAACGAGTTCCTCGAATGAATGAGAAGGGGCGAGGAAGGGGGAGCGAAGAAAAAGGAAAAGGGTCAACAGGACGACCCTGTGGCTGCTATGGGGAGCGCCATGTCACACGTCTTGACCCCATGTGGGTCAGGAAAGGTGTGTGTGTGTGTGTGTGTGTGTGTGTGTGTGTGTGTGTGTAATTCACCACGGCATGGTAACGAGCTGGGCCCAGATGTTCAAACGCTCGCAGCGGCCACTACGACCATCGTAGTGCTAAGATTATCGTAACCCTCTCGTAACTCGCCTAAGGTGCATGTTCGAAAGATCTGAGAGCTGTCTTTACGATTTTCGGACCGCCATATTTGCTCGTAGTGCTGAGGATTTCGAGGAGCACCCTTACACTGATCGTAGGGTTGTGTGGTGAACGTTTCTTCATTATATAAACCGTAGATAACCTGTATGATGTCTTGTTTATTTATTTACCTCTCCTGCTATCCTCTGCGCTGTCTCGTCAGAGAAGATGGAGTTATAACTAGTACTGCAACACGATGTGGCAGTAAACAGGGCTTTGAGACGTGAAAGGAAGTACAGAGACCGAGCGTATAAAGTAATTACAGGGCTGAAAACTCATTATCGGCCGATGTGATGAAAAATAAATACCAATGCAGTTATGATGCACTCATGCACTACCCAGAAAATTCTAAAAAGGAATTCTACCTAAGAACATATTGTGTGAAAAAGCGTCCCACCCAGTGTTCAGTGTTAATTATAGATATTAAGTGGAGGTATGACCTGTTTTACACATTACCTGTATCATTGTCAACATTTCTTTATCAGAAAAGTTGGCTCGACGAAGGCGTTTGGTGGGCTGTTCCTCGCTTGCCATGTACACTTTTCTTTCCACCACTTCTTATTGTTCTCAGCTTGGCAGTTCTTGCATTACTTATAACGCTGACGCCTCGGACATAAAAATGCATGTATTTGTTTACGTTTACACGGTGCAATATTATTGGCTAACACTCTCAAAGGCTGATGATATACATCTTCTGAATGACCAAACGGCAGTTAGCTGACCGGAACGGACCGAGATTTACGATCGCATCATTGTGAGCTACGAGCATCCGGATGGTCTTTTGAAAATACATCTTAGTGGTGATCGTAACCCACGATAAAAAAAAATGGCGGCTACGAGACGGCTACTAAGATCTTACAGGCGGACAGTTACGATCCTTTGAACATCCAGCCCCTGGACTCATCATCGCCAGCAAGTACCCTCCCCATTAGAGCAAGGCTCATTATAGTCGATCTTTGAGTACTGCCGGGACCTTCAAACACCGTACATCCCATTCCCTTTGCTCAAGGGGGGACAGTAATCACTCCTCGTCAGCGAAAAAAAATCCTAGCCTGAGCGGGGCTCGAACCTCCGTCTGCCAGGCCACGAAGCCTGGCAGCGCAGAGTTTTAACCACTGAGCTAACGGTATGTGTGTATATGTGTGTGTGTGTGTGTGTGTGTGTGTGTGTGTGTGTGTGTGTGTGTGTGTGTGTGTGTATATACCTATTTGTATTTACCTATTTGTAGCATACAGGGCCAGAGCTAGGCTCGGATAGTCCTGTCTCTTTGTCTACTTTTATCCAATCTTTCATTTGGTGTGTGTGTGTGTGTGTGTGTCTGTGTGTGTGTGTGTGTGTGTGTGTGTGTGTGTGTTTACATCAATGATACTTCATAATTTGAATAAGAGTAATAATAATAATAATAAGAATAAGAAGAAGAAGAAGAATTCTGATTAATATTACTGTCATCAATATTAGCATTATTATTACCATTGCTATTTTGAATATATACGTTTCAGTAAGGAAAGTCAACCATGCCGCTAGAAAAAAAATAATAATAATAAAAAAAATATTTACATAACAAAAATACATTTGAAAAATGAAAATTAACTCTAGAATGGGTAAATATATTTCAAATATAAGGCGCGTCAAGGTGAGATTAAGAATGAAATATATAAAAATTACTAACAATGTAATATGCAAAAATTGGTAAGCTCTCGGAAAGGGATTGACGTTTGATATTTACAATCGTGAGAATGGGTCGGACTTTGTTTGTCTGTCCTCTCTGTATTGTGTAAGACTGTTGTGGTGTTTCATCGCACGGAGGTCAGTGAGGGCGAGAGGAGGCAGGAGGTGGAGGTGGCTGGGATAGATCTGTAGGAAGCCATCGTCATAATTTCAAGCGCCTTGTGAATAAAAACAAAGAGGGTTGTCACAAGCCTTCTGATAAGGCGTGAAGGAGGTGCCAAGAATTGCCATGCAGGCAGCCTTCTGAATTCTCTTAAGTCACTCCCCCAAGTGGCTGTGCGAGGGGCTCATCAAGTAGGAAGTACAGATTTAAGTTTGATGACGATCTTGTAAATATGTTGTTCAGAGTGGTGGTAAAATAAAATTTGTAAGAATAACAAATTTAGTAGTTGTTCAAATAGCTGTTGTTATTTTGGTAGCAGTTCAGGATGTATTAGATGAATTTATATGCAGGGAAGCTAGATAATGATGTGGCGTGAGCTTTGCAGGGCTTACTTTGCATAGGCTGCCTGGCCTCTTGCAGACTTTTGTTCTAATGGTTCACGAAAATCTTCAAGTGCAGGTTTGGAGGGAGGAGGAGGTGTCCACGCACCTTTCCCTCCCTTCCTGACTGATGTGTGGACACGGCAGCGAGTTTCTTCCCGTCTCTCACTTTCTTTCCACTGTTTTCCCTTTTCCCTCGTACTGTTCTCGCTACCGTAACCCCCTTGTTTACTCGTTCCCTAATTTATTTCCTCCAGATGTCCTCCCGCTCAGTCCCCTTCTACCTATAGTCTCCATCCCTTACTGAATCTATATATTTCTTCCCTCCCTCTTCTCCCACCCCTCCTCTCCTTCGCCTCCTCAGTCCACTTGTCCCCAATTAGTATCTTTCACTTTTTCCCTCATAGTCTTTTTTTCCCTCTCAAAATTCACCGTCCTTCCAACTCATCCCGTCCTTACCACCCTGTTGGATGGTACAAAAACTTCCTACGATCTTATTTTCGTTTTTGAACACTACTTACTTCCATTTCCTCCACACTACCTCCTGCTTTCCTCTCATACCCTTCCCCTCTTCTGGTTTTTTTCTTTTTTCCCGTAATGTCTTCTTTCCTTTATCGCTATCCCCTTTTTCCTGATTAGTTTCTTAATATTCTCCTTTCATTCATCACTTCACTAATTAGATTGTCCCCCTTTACTCTCACTTTTTTTTCTTACCTTCCCTCACGTACACCTTTAAATCGGTCCCTTTCTACACACATATTTGGATACCATTATAAAGCTGATATTTTGTCTGTATATTTGTACTTCGACCTAACATCTATCTATTTCTCCTCAAGAACGAAAGGTGACGCAGGGCGGGATAGGCAGGTAACTTGATCCTCTTAATTGGTGCTGCACGTAAAGGAGGAGAAAGGAAAGGAACATAAAAATATACTGGTTAAATTCGTGAAGAAAATGTAGAGATAGTGAGGATTAGTGTGTGTGTGTGTGTGTGTGTGTGTGTGTGTGTGTGTGTGTGTGTTTCGTAAAGTAGTTTTCGCTTATTTATTATGTGTGTTTTCTATTGAGGCGCACACACACACACACACACACACACATGCGCGCGCGCAAACAAACAAACAAATAACAAACAAACAAACAGAGAGAGAGAGAGAGAGAGAGAGAGAGAGAGAGAGAGAGAGAGAGAGAGAGAGATTTACATTGTCTTAATAGGTAGATATTTAGACCACACAGACCTTATGGTCCAGAGGTGGTGTGTTCATAAACCTAAGCGAGAGTGCATCAAACTGCCACCAGAGTGTTGGACTTCTGCTGTAGCGAACATCACGGTCGAGGAAGTGGAGGTAAAATTTGCTTTTTGATTTATCAATCGTATTGCACCGGAACAGTACAGGTGGAAGGGATTAGGTATATATTTTTTCGACAATATTTGATTATTTTTGAAAACAAAGCTGCAAACAGATGGTTGAAATTGATCTCCAACGACAGAATATTCATAAAAACAACAATAATAATAGCAATAACAGTAGTAAAAACAATAATAGTAAATGAATATAATAACTAACAATAATAAGAGATAATAATGATAAATAATTATAATAGCAACAACAACAACAACAACAACAACAACAACAATAACAATAATAATAATAATAATAATAATAATAATAATAATAATAATAATAATAATAATAATAATAATAATAATAATAATAATAATAATAATAATAATAATATTCAATAAGAATGTTGATAACGTCAGCATAAACATCGATACATATAATAATTATAATAACTAACATATTTATATAATGATATATAAATGATACTTTGCTTCTCATTATCTTTCCGCTTCCCCTCCTTTTCCTCAATTTGCACTTAAAAAGACAATTAAACTTTCCTCTCCTTTTCCCCAACCTCTCCATCACTGCTTCCCCAATAACGTCTGTTTCTTCCCTCCCTTTCTCCCTCCCCTCTTACTTTCTTCCCCATCTCACAGCAGCCTTACGCTACCTAAATATACCTTCATCCCTCCTTTCCTCTCTCAAATTTCCATCCTCTCATTAAATTTACTCCACTGACTCCCTCCCTTCCTTTCTTTCAGTCCCTTCTCCTCGCTTCCTTTCGCTTGCCCTCTCCATCTCTCCTTGAAACCTATCTCTCATCTGGTATCATAATAGTATGAAAAAGATGAATACTAAATATATGAAAAAGGCTAAACCAAGGTAAAATATGAATTGTTAATTATGGGAATCGAAGAGGAAACTTTAAGCTCTTGCGATTGAAGGAATAGCTGGAATAGTAGAAGGATGATGCCAATGCTGATAATGAAAGTGATAATGATGATGATGATTGTGATGTTGCTGGTGATGATGATGATGATAAAGATGATGATTAAGATGATGATGTTGTTGGTGACGACGACGATGATGATGATGATGAGGAGGAGGAGGAGGAAGAGAAGGTACAGAAAGATGCTTCCCATAATGACGCTTATAATGTCAATGATGTTTATGATGATAATGCTGATGATAATGATGAGGATGGGGAAGAGGAAAAAAAGCAAAAGGAGAGTGAGGAGGAGAAGGAAGAGAAACAGAAGGAGAAGAAGGAGGAGGAGGAGAAGGAGGAGGAGGAGGAGGAGGAGGAGGAGGGGAAAAATAGATGAGGAACGGAGGGTCATGAAGAGTGGAAGTTAAAGGTTGTAGAGAGAGAGAGAGAGAGTCAAAAGGCAGGAGGGGGGTCTTCCTTTAATTTTCCTTCTCTTTCCTCTGTTTTATTTCACAGTCCTCTCTCGGGTGTTCGCCAGGTCCTTCCTTCTCTCTGCCGGGATAGATTGTACTAGAAGTGTCATCTCGTCACTTCATCAATCTTACATTGCATAAACCCTATTTTAATTTACTTGTAACTTGTCTCTCCTCCTCTCAACACGAGTTTTTTCCTTATATATTTTTGCTTATATATTGCTTGTATCTTATCTGTTGATTTTACTTCTTGATATTTTATGTTTATTTATTGTGCATTTATAGATATTTATTACCCTACCACTCCATCGCTCCATTTGTATAATCTTATATATTTTTTTCGTCCTCATTCTCCTTTTTTCTCATAGTTTTTTTTTTTTTTTTTACGTCGCGGCCTATTGCGCCGGTAGGCTTCTTCCCGGTGGGGCCTGATGGTCGCCCCAGCCCGTTTTGGCGCAGACGAGTGTTTATAGTGGCGCCATCTTGCATTGGCTCATGCTGCCCCCCGGAACTCGTTCTTGATTCGCTTGGACGGCTTCCTCTAGAGTCCGGGTTGATGGGTGGTCTTCAGGGCAGCATGTGGGTAGTTTTAAGCCACTCGGCGGTGACTGAAAAATCCGAGTGGTAGCGTGGGGATTCGAACCCGCGTCGTCCATCACGCGGTGAATGTGGGTCCAGTACGCTACCACCTACGCCACCGCCTACCCATCTTTGTACTTTCATTTTCTCATTCTAGGCTTCTCAGACGTTTGGTGGCTGCTGAACAGTAAGCTTATAGCGTCCGCATTCCTCCCTTTCTTCCAGTTTCGTCTCTATAATACAAATAATATTAATAATAAAAATAATAATAATAATAATAAAAATAGTAATAATAATAATAAGAAGAAGAAGAAGATGAAGAAGAAGAAAATTGATATCTAGATACACCCCTTTTGAAAGAGTTCAAGTCGTAGGCAAGATGAAACACAGACGAGGGAAGGCTGTATCATTTTACCAGCGAAAAGGATGCAAATGAAAGTGTTGGTTAAATAGTATAATAAGGGATTAGGATAGCATAGGGAAGAGCTAGAGGAGAAAATCTCGTTCAGCGGGGCCGCGGTAGAGTTAGAGGCATGCAGCTAGCAAATTTAGAAGAGCATTGAGCATGAAAATACCGATAAAAAGCAGAAAGAGGCAGCATAGAGCCCTGGAAGCGAATTTAAGAAATAAAGGACTCAGTAAGAGGAAGGGACTTGATATGATGAAGATTTAAAAATACTTTGTCCAAAAGGTCTGTATGTGTGTTTAGCTCCTTCTCTTCCCCCCGACACACACACACACACACACACACACACACACACAGACACACCACTATAAAACACTTGCCTGCACCATGACGGACTGTGGCTGACCACCATCCAGGCCCCTCAAGAAAGCCTACTGGTGCTAAGGGCTGACACGTAAACACACACACGCATGAGTTGCATACTCCATACGAGGGCACACAAGGCCTTTGAATATGGATACCATCAGGGAGGTGGAGAAAATTTGGTGGGGATGATACAACGATACGATTGGACGAGACGATGGAGATGAAATGAAACCGACTTATATTGTAACATGATTCTTGCGGCAGCAGACTGCGACACCATCAAAGGTCCCACGCGTCCTGTCACGGTGGTGCCACCTCGCGTAGCCTTCAATTAGTCCAAAATTTTATGGAATCGTCTTGTTGAGGAAGTTTACCTCTCTCTCTCTCTCTCTCTCTCTCTCTCTCTCTCTCTCTCTCTCTCTCAACTCTGATGGCCTCTTCCCTTTATCTTTCCACCACCACCTCCTCCTGTATAAGAAATATGTATAAGCTGGCATCCAATTCAGAAGATCATATTACTATATCAATATCAAGAGAGAGTGCGAAAGGAGAATCAGAAAACAGAAACGCGAGTATGAGATGAAAATATCACTAGAGGCTAAAAAATCCCAGGCTATTTTTCAGATACATAAGAAACAAAAAAAAATTAAGAATAATATCGGACCACTATTAGAAAATGGCAAAACGGTTAGCGATGATAAAGATAAGGCGACGGTCCTAAATTCAACCTTTAGTAGCTTTTTCACAAAAGAGAACATGACATCGATCCCCGCCACGAGGAATATTTTTCAAGGCCCTGAAGAGCATAAGCTTACGTTGACCGAAATTGATATCAGTGAAGTGCGTGCGTACCTGCAAAAAAATGAACCAAATAAATCTCCTGGTCCCGACAATTTATCTCCTCGCGTGTTAAGAGAATGCAGTCAGCAGCTAGAATTACCTATAACGTTAATATTCAACAAGTCATTAGCACAGGCAAGCGTGCCCCTTGAGTAGAAAAGAGCCAATGTTACCTTGATTTTTAAAAAAAAGAGATATAAAACAAGCCAGTAATTATCGTCCTATCAGCCTTACGTCTGTCCTAATTAAACTATTCGAAAAAATATTCAGGGATAAAGTGATCACGTTCCTCGAAACAAATTATTTGATAACTGATAATCAGCACGGATTTCGTAGTAATCAATCTTGCCTTACCAACTTATTAACTTTTTTTCAACGACGTTTATTCAAGTTGGGACCCCCGAGCCCCATATGACGTAATTTACCTAGACTTTAAGCAAGCGCTTGATAAAGTTCCCCACGTTAGGCTTATTTCAAAACTGTGTTCCCACGGTAAGTGACCATCTGTGCGCGTGGATTCATGACTGGCTCACAGACAGAGAACAGCGTGTAGTTCTTAATGGTGAAGCATCCGATTGGCAACCCGTAACCAGTGGCGTGCCCCAAGGATCAGTCCTGGGGCCAACACTATTCATAATTTACGTGAACGATTCAGAGAATGATATCCTATCAAAAGTAGCCAAATTCGCCGACGACACCAAATTAGGAGGTACGGTAACGAACAGTAAAAATTGCGAGGTTATTCAATCAGATTTAATAAGACTTGCCGACTGAAACGAAAAATTGCAAATGTGTTTCAACGTAGATAAATGTAAAGTAATGCACATAGGTGAAAAAAACCCTAACTTTAAATATCAGATTCAAGGACATGAGCTCAGCGAAGTAAAACAAGAAGATCTTGGCGTCATTATCAGTAACACTCTTGAAATGAGCGATCAATGTACTGCGGGGAGTAAAAAAGCCAATATGATGTTAGGATTAATCTATAAAAACTTTGATTATAAATCATCCGAACTTATGAAGAGATTATATTCAGCATTTGTAAGACCACACCTAGAATACGCTGTTCAGTTCTGGTCACCGAACTATATCAAAGATCAAGTTTTGTTAGAAAAGATACAGCGAGGAGCAACCAAACAAATTCCAGCGCTCCGAAACTTGCCGTATGACGAGCGTTTAAAGCGATTAGATATGTTTTCCTTAAAAAAGCGAAGGGTAAGAGGGGACTTAATCGAAGAGTTCAAAATCATTAATAGATTCGAAAACATTAACCCAGATACTCTATTTCAGAGAGACCCTAACACAATAACACGCAGCAACGGTATGAAGTTAAAGGGAAACAGATGTAACACATTGGCGCGCAGAAGTTATTTCAATAATAGAGTCGTCGATCACTGGAATAGACTCCCACCGTCAGTAGTTAGCGCACATAGTATCAATAGCTTCAAGTCTTCATAGGATAAGTAGTTCAGGGATATAAGATTTTACTGACCCTTTTTCGTATGTTTCAAGCACACTGCAGCAAGGCTACAACCTGAGGACTTTGCTAATAATTTCCCCCACAGCCTAGGTCACCAATAGCGTAAGTTAAGGGTAGTAATTTCCTCTTATTTCTCTCTGTACTGTGAAATTTCTATGTCCCTTTCTTCCTTAAAGGCACATGGTGTTCTAACTATTTCCTGCCGGCCTGTTGCCGGAGGAAGAGGTGGGTGGGGAGGAGCCTTCATCTATTCTATCCTGTTCTACCACACGTAGATTACTTGTATATAGTAGCGGTAGTAAACAGACACCCTCGCCATAGGCCGCCAGGTTTTCTGGTGCATGTTCCTCCTATGTATTCCTATGTATTCTTCCTCCTCCTCCTCCTCCTCCTCTTCCTCCTCCTCCTCCTCCTCCTCCTCCTCCTCCTCTACCACCATCACCACCACCAACACCACCAACAACAACAACACCAACACCATCACCTCCTCCTCCTCTTCCTCCTCCTTCTCCTCCTCCTCCTCTTCCTTCTCCTAAGTGTATGGCATAATCCTGTCAGTTTAAAGTGTTTAACAGAGACGTGCAATCTTGCGTCCTTAACTGAGGCTCCTGATTAAATGTGTTGCCAAGACGTTGATGGGAAGAGAGGAGAGGGAAGGGACGGTGGAAGCTACTTGGGAGATAGCAGGGAAGTGAGGGAAGGGAGGGTGGAGGGAGAGAAGGAAGGAAGGAAGGAAGATGAAAAGGAGGTTGTAGGAGAAAAGGAGGTGTGGTATAAGGAGGGAGAGAGGATTGGAAGGATAGAGAGGGAGTAAGGCTTTTTTTCTTTTCGTGAATAGATAAATAAGTGAAAATATAGAGGCGGGAACTGCAAAGGGTCTTCAAGGCATAAATAATTATTAATAATGCTTAATGGTAATTATTCCATATAATGCAATCCTGTTTCTCTTTTTAGGGAGAACGAGGAAACATGAAGTGATTTTTCTCCCTTCACGTCAATATAGGAAGAAAAAAAAGTTGATGAATAGTTGGAGACAAATGAGTAAAGTAAAAGGAGAGCGAAAAAGACGGCGAAGTTGACAAAGAGTGAGAGAAATGAACATGAAAAAAATGTTCGCCTCTGAGTGCCACAGTGGTGAACCCAATACCATGCAAGCAGCTGAGTGTAAAATCTAATACTGCTTTTATCTGACAATGTAAGAAAGCTCTAATACTCGCAGTTGATTTTCATGTCATAATAATTTTTCTTTACACATCTATGCTCGTTAATATTTTTCAAAACCAATTTTCTAAAGGTTAAAGGATTACAGTGATGGAATATTAGCACGAGTGTGAGAATGGTTGGAAATATTTATAACACGTTGAATTATAGATGATTTATTAACAATTATCAATTAAGGATTATCGAACAAATTTGTTCTGACTACCTTGGTCACTAATATTTTTTTATACAAGGCTAATATTTTTTCACACAAGGCAGCCACAGCTGAAGTGGATATTTTGTGGAAAGGTTTGGGAGCGCATGGACTTGTAGTTATTTTTATGGAAAGATTTGTTTGAGAATGGAATCATTATTATTATTATTATTATTATTATTATTATTATTATTATTATTATTATTTTTAACTTAACGTTCACTACCACTTCTCTCTCCTTCTGCATCAGACTTCTCAGAATATATCCTTAAATAAAACACTGTCTAATGGTGATATATCCGATTGGCATTATTCTTTTTTCTTTGCTCTTTTGCATTATAGTTAATGCTATTATAATAAAACAGAAGCAACTCATAAACTTAATACAAGAGAAGCCAAAATAAAAAAATGTAAATTGGTTTTGTATAAAATATTTAAAACATGATTAATTGACATATTTCTCATTTATTTCAATACATTATCTCGAACCTAAATTATTTTGCTACATATTTGTATCAGTGACATGTTCAGAGAAATCAGAATGATAGCAAGTAATCGTGTGATAAAGTTAATATATAATAGGAACAATTATCATATTTTAGCTTGCCTAATAAGCTCATCATTTGTTTATTTTTTATTGTAGCACTAGCTATGATACAACAGAGTTAAAAAGTATCATGGGAACCGAATATTCCACAACGTAATATTATTTTATTAATTAAGGAAATTACTTGAGAAGTCTGCGGTCAGTTACTTCGAGATCACATAGCCTATTCAGCGACGAAAAGGTTAGGTCTACTGCTTTATTCATATTGTTTGACAAAGACAACCTATCTTTTCTCAATCAACGTACTTCCTTTCACGTCAGTAGTAATCTGTACTGAGTGCAGACGAGTGATATATGTGGGTAAGTATAGTCTGTTTATTCTCGATCCATATCTCTATAAGATACTCCCCTTTGCTTAGCGCTGTAGCCCCGGACGAAATACATACGGTAACGCATTACCTCGGAGCTGCATGAAGGAGAAAAAATAAGATCGTATGACAGCCCCGGACGAAATACATACGGTAACGCATTACCTCGGTGCTGCATGAAGGAGAAAAAATAACTTTCGTTGGGTAATGTAAGAATGTTTTAATACCTCTAAATCTGCTTTTTTTACGACAAAGGTATGAGTTTAAGCGTTCTGCAGCTTTCAGCCTTGAGTCTTGCAATTTATGGCGGTGGGTGGATTCTATCCAAGTGAGGTGTGAGTGCCCTCTATCTCCCATAGCTCTGTCCTCAACTTTTTCTTTTGTGGTGTACTCCTCCCTCTTTATTCTTGTTTTTTTCTCCCATTCACAGCGAGTGGAGTTTTGTAGTTGGGCCACAGCGAAGTGCCTCTCATTCCCCAACTACACTGCTCGCCTTCATCTGGGGGCACTTCCCAGTCTTTCTGTTCCCAGGGTCCTGCCTATCCCATGCTGAGCTGACAAGGCATTGGGATGTATGGGCGTCTGGATCCTGCTGTTTTCTGCCATCATCTTGTCAGCTTTTTATGCATGTTTCTTTTATCAATGGCCCTTAGTCCGGAGCAGACCTTAAGTGGTCGGGGGTGCGAAGAATGTCTCCGCTTCTGTTGGTGTTTTGTTTCTAAATCAGTTTTCGTTTATTGTTGTTATCTTTTTACGTCTTTGTTGTTGTTGACTGAATTTTTCTATCAGTTTTACTTGTTTTTGTTTATTCTGTTGGCCAGTGATATTGAAAGTAATCCTGGCCCACGCCGACAACCTGCTAAAAGTTGCCGTGTCCTTTACTCCAACATTCGCGGGCTTCATAAGAATTTGAAGGATCTTACAATGGCTGCTGTCAACCATGACAATGTTTTCTGTGCATAAACTCTTGTTTCTAACATTAGAGATATTTCGGAGCTTTTTATTCCTAATTTTAATAAACCTGTTCTAATTGAACGGGATTCCTTTCCTCGTGATCATGGCATGGGTTTGTATATTATATCTGGTTACAGTTTACAACACTTAACTAAACTTGTATGTCACTGTCATAAGATGCAGCTTGTCAAAGTCTCTAGCAAATACAATAATCATTATATTTTCAACCTATAGAGGAATCCAGATTCTAGTAATGACTTGTATGATTGCCTTTTAACTGCTATGGCTTCAATACAGTCAGTTGATGTCAAAGCATCTGTTATCTTTGTTGGAGACTAATGGCCATCACCAAGAATGGTTGGGTTCTGTATCTCCAAACAATAGTAATGGTCTTGCTGCTCTGGATTTATCTAATCTGTCTGGTTGTGAGCAGCTGATTCGTGGACCTACACACAGTTCTGGGAACTGCCTGGATTTGGCTTTAACTGACATTCCTGGTGTTGTAGTGGCTTCTGTCCTTGCTCCCATAGGTACTTCTGACCATAATGCCATTCACTGTAAGATCTGTTTAGACATCACCATTTCCCATCAGGTCTATCTTAAATCTCGAGTCAATTGGGACAATGTTTGTTCTGAAATTAATAATATTCAGTGGCATACTATTTTTCGATCCAATGACCCAGTCTGCTCTTAATACTTGTCTATTAGATATTTTACGCAGAAGAGTTCCGTCTAAGATAATCAAATTTCGTATGAGAGATAAAGCCCGGTTTAATGATGACTGTAAGCGGGCCTATGATGATAAGCAGGTTGCTTATCACCTATGGATACAGAATTGATACCAGTTGCTATTGGATAATTATGTTGCTCTTTAAGTTGATGCTCAGAGAATCTATAATGCAGCTGAAGCTGCTTATAATTATCATATACAGGAGGTTCTTGCAGGAACTACTCCACCACACAAATGGTGGGTTTCTCTTAAATCCTCCTTGTTTGGTGTCGATTCTAGCATGCCTCCATTATGCGAGTCTGATGGCTCAATGTCCTTTGATCCTTTAGAAAGGCTAATTCACTTTTTGATATTTTTATTAACAAACAGTGTGATGATGAATTATCTCTACCTTTGACTTGTTTCCCTTTTCCAAAACTTAGCTCAGTTGCATTTAGATCCAGTGAATTGAAAAAGTACCTTCTAGATCTTGATGTATATGGTGGAGCGCACCCAGATATTTTTTCCCCTCTATTCGTTAAGAAGATTGCTACGTTCTTAGCACCAAAACTTGCTGTAGTATTTAGGCTACTGCTGAAGTCTGATACTTTTCCTTCTTGTTGGCGCAAGGCCAACATCACCCCCATCTCGAAGGGAGCCTCAGCTTCAACTTTTCCTACTGAGCACCGCCCAATTTCTATGACTCCTATCCTCTCTAAGATCTTTGAGAGGCTTTTGGCTAAACGGCTTTCCATATACAGTGATAAATTCAATCAGTTACCTGATTCTCAGTTCGGATTCCGTAAGGGTTTGGGAACATGTGACGCTGTCTTGACTCTGTCTCATAACCTGCAGTCTTCTTTGGATTGAGGGCATGAGTCTCGAGTTGTTGCTATTGATTTTAGTTCTGCTTTTGATGTTGTGAATCATAGGGCTCTAATTTATAAACCAAAACTCCTTGGTATTGGTGGAAGTCTTCTCAATGTTTTTAAATAATTTTTAACTAATCGATTACAGTGTGTGGTTGTTGATGGTGCTGCTCTGCTTCTCAGCCTGTTGTTTCTGGTGTTCCTCAGGGCAGTGTCCTTGGACCTTTATTTTTAACATTTTTATTTCTGACTTGGGCATTAACCTCGAAAATAAGATTATTTCATATGCTAATGATGCAACTCTACACTCCTCTGTTCACTCTCCTAGCAACAGAGGTGAAGTTGCTGCATCTCTGAATAGGGACTTGGCAATGATCACCGCTTGATGTCAACTTTGGGGCATGAAGCTTAATGCTAACAAAACGCATTCCATTACCATCAGTAGATCCCGTACCTTGAATCCACCTCATCCTTGTTTGCATATTTTTGGTGAACAGATTAAGGATGTTTCTAGTATCCGTTTGTTGGAAGGCACTCTTGTAATCAAATCTTTTTATACATTCATTTTGTTCCACTTTGAGTATTGTGCTCCTGTTGGGTTGTCTGCTGTCAATTGCCATTTAAAGTTACTTGACAGAGCTATCAATTCAATTCAATTTATTTCTCCGGCACTTGTTCTTGATCTTGATCATCGGCGTCAAGTTGGTGCCCTAAGCATTTTATTTAAAGTTTTTTTAAGAATAATCGGCATCCCTCACACAATGCTTTGGCTGATCCTTTTACTCCTGCCCGGGTCACGAGGTTTGCTCTTAGTCAAAATAATCTTGCTTTTAATCCTATGAGTTTTTGTATGACAATTCTCACGATGTTTTCTTCCGTCGTTGACAAATTTATGGAATCAGTTACCCAATGAGATTGTCCTTTCTGCAGACATTTCTACATTTAAGTCTCGTGTGAATGTCTTTTTGAAACAGTAATTTTATTTTTCCCTTTGACTGGCCATTTTCTTAACTATTCCTTGCCTTTGCTTTTCTCCAGTACCTTTTGGTATTTTGTGTGGTTCAACTTGTTGTATCTGCACTCTGAAGGGAGGCTTTGGTAGCTTATAATAATAATAATAATAATAATAATAATAATAATAATAATTTATGTTGAGAGGATTTTCTGTTAAAAGATGTTGAGTAATGCAGAGTAGACATTGGCGTATGAAGGTAGGAGAATTTGTTTTGGAAAAGAAAATGATGAACAACAGAAAAAGTGAGATATAGAACAGAGCCCTGCGGGACACCACTTTTGATAGGTTTAGGGGTAGAACAGTGACCGTCTACCACAACAGAGATAGATTGGCCGGGAAGGAAATTGGAGATAAAAGTACAGAGAGAGAAAAAATAGAATCTGAAGGACGGTAATTTAGAAAACAAAGATTTGTGCCAGACTCTGCCAGGCCTCCTCGTGTCAGAGAGCCCCATTATGTCCACCCTCACAGTTTATTTAACAGGTAGGGTAGTCGGTGATCCTCCGGGAGGCTCAGGACGTACCAGGAGCCCACATGCAGAGCCCTCTAAATGTTAATACTAGGCCTGGTTCTGCGGGCAGGCGCCATTTCTGCACCCTCCCGACTACCACGAAAACAAAAACAAGGGCTAGGTAGCCCTTCCTCCCTCGAGATGTTAGGGTCCCGTAGGCTTTGGCTTCCACCCGTCACTGACGCCACGCTTGCTCGATGGGAATACATACACTCTCTCTCTCTCTCTCTCTCTCTCTCTCTCTCTCTCTCTCTCTCTCTCTCTCTCTCTCTCTCTCTCTCGCAAGCTTTAGCTCCTCTTCTCTTTCTTTCTTCTATCTTTCTTCTTTTCTCTCGTTCTCTCTCTTTCTTTTTCTTTCTTTTTTCTTCTTTCTTCCTCATCTGTCCGACGGGTGTTACACCATACTCTAAATATTTCATTCAATTTTATTTCATTATAACTACTTATTTGAAAGAAAAAAATGCTTTGACATTATTTTCTTAAATCATGAACAAAATAAAAAGTCACTAGTAAAGCAATTTGGCGGACCAGCAAATCATAAGCCACGGACTGGCACCGGTCCGCGGACCATAGCTTGGGAACCACAGGCCTAGACGATGTATTTACCTTCACCGCAGACCTCACCAGTGTTGCGGGGCACTGCTGACCCCTCTTCTTTCTTCAGTTTTCTCTCATTTCCCTCTTCTTGCCTCTTCTTACTTTCTCTTGTTTTCTTCCGTTTCCTCTTGCTTTCTTCCGCTTCTGTTTGCATGCTCTGGCTGTTACTCGGTAGTTTCTTTAGTTTTGTCTCCGTGAGCTCTTTTTATGCATTCTATTGCTTCCTTCCTTTCGCTTCTTGCTGCTTGTTTCCTTTCGCTCCCTTTTGCTTCACTTTTATCTTGTGCCCTCCTTATTCCTCATGAATATCATTATTTCTTGTTCTTCCCTGGTGAAGTTTTGTCACATTTTGCTGTTTCGTGCTCCCTTGTGCTTGCTTCGTTCCATTTCCTTTTGCTCTTTTCCATCTCCGCTTGAATATTCTTGTCGAACATTCTTATCGTCTTCTTTTAACTTGTTAGGTCTCTTCTTGCCACCTCTTTGTTTCCTCCAGCTTTCCCTTGTCTCCTTAAGTTTGTCTTGTTCCCTCCTGCTTCCCTTTGTTGCCTCTTGCAGTGTTTGGCTGGATGTGTGTATTGGGAGAAGCGAAGGTGGGAAGAGGGAGTGAGGAAGAAGGGAGGGGGAAAGACAGAGGTAAGAAGGTAGGCCTGGAGAGAGATATAAAGGAAAAGGGAGAAGGGTGGAGGAAAGGAGGGAAGAAACGAGGAAGGGCAGGAATAAAGAAGTATGGGAGGAGGAGAAGAAACGGAGAAAGATTAGAGGGAAAGAGAGAGAATGGAATTGAGGAAGTTATTATAGTATTGAAGTGTAAGTTTAAGTTTATGCAGGAGGAAGGAGGAAGGAGAAGGAAGACTGAAACTGTGCGTTGATTGGGAGCGAAGTCAAGTTATGAATAGAGTATTAGGAAGGAGGGAAGGAGGGAATGGGGGAGAGGTTTCAAAGGAAGGATGGAAGATGGAAGGGTGGAAAGGAGAAGGGAAGGAAGAGAGGGATGATAGGAAGGAAAGCAGGAAGGAAATGAGAGAGGAAAGAAGGAAAGAAGCAAGGAAAGGAAGTGGGAAGGAGCGAAGGAAGGAAGGTAGAAAGGAGGAAGAGAGCAAGGAAAATATGAGAAATAAGGGAAAGAAGTGATGAAGAAAGAAAAGAAAACTCCGAGAAGAAAAGATGACTAGGGGAGGGGAGTAGGGGAGGAGAGACGGGACATAATGACGAGGTGGAGGTAAAGGAGAGTAGTATTATGACGATGGAGACTTTGCATGTGTGATGAGAAGAGAATAGCGTTATGGTTGGCTTTTCATTGATAATTGAGACCTCTTGTACGAGAATTGCACCATGTATGCCAAGAATGGTGTGCACTTGTCACTCCAGGGGGTAGAGGTTCTCGCAGACTTCCTCGAGCGATCACTTAGCACCCTCTTGGGTAACAGGTTGGATGAGCGTCCGCAACAGGGACAAACTCGCCTCTCTCAGCGACAGGAAACGGCACCAAGGGGTCCTGTTTTGCACGCAACATTCGCCCCCAAAAAATCCAGAAAAGAAACAGAATCGTTTAACCCCCAGACATACTTCCTAATCACACAACTCATCCGTTTCCGCAGCAGGAAATGCACCCACAGGTATATAACCGCGAGCCTGCTAGACGCCTCATGAAGAGATACTACCAGGTCCTGCACACGGGGATCTGTCATACTTGCCTACTAGCATCCACGCCGGCACAACTTAAAACCTGAGCTCAAGTGAGGTGTTCCCCCTCTGCTAAATATCCACATTATACTGCATCCCTTCCCAACCAATTACAAATCATCCCCCAAGAATAGACACCAGCCACACCAAGCTGGAATGTGTAATACTAGCAGAAGGGTAAGGGAGAGGTGGAGTTTAATCCATCCTGCCTAGGTGTCCCTCAATTAACAACCCCTCCCCCTCGACATATCCGGCTAAAACCTTGTACAACCCAAAATCCTAAAAAAAACATACATTATAATACCATTGTAAAAATCCTGAGCTAACACAGATACAAGTTTATGAACTATGGACGCAACATTCCTCCACATATCGCCTTGGTGGTCGACGCACTCGGGGTGGTAAAGGTTCAGGTTCAGTTTCTTCAGGGATTATTATCGACTTCCTTTGAGCGGAATCCAAGGCTCTCGCCTGGTCAAACATGGTGGCTAAGTCCAGGGTTTTATTCTCCAGGAGGCGCTGCTGTATTGCTGGTGACTGCAGACCACTTATAAACGCATCCCGGATAGACTCTTCACAATATTGAAGAGCTGTCACAGTTCGGAAGTTACAGTCCTTACTCACAGTTTTCAAAGCTTGAAAATATTCGTCTAAGGACTCACCAACTTGCTGGCGGCGAGTTGCAAGGCGGTGGCGTGCAAAAACTTCGTTTGTGGGCTTGACATACTGTGATCTTAGGGCACTGATAGCACTGTCATAGGTAGCACATTCAGAAATAGTCTCGTAGATTTTTGGCGACACAAAGTTCGTGAGTAGGCCCAGCTTATCGACGTTTTCTTGTGGAAGAGCTCCCAAGAAGTTTTCAAAAGTCCTGAACATAATATGCTTCCATTCCTGGGCCGCTATTGATACAGCGGGGTCACAGTCTAACCTCTCCGGTTTCAGCAGGCGTTCCATGTTGTAGCCCCTGTTTACTGGAGGTGTGGTGGTGGTTGCAGCAGCCTGGGTCCTTGTCCAGTGTCCTTGGGACCACTTGAGTGCCACCACCCAAAAGACTTTAAGCTGAATAAATTGTTGTGATAAAACACAAACCTTTTCCCAAGGCTTTATTCAGCTTAAAGTCTATGCCATACTCTGTAAACAGAGAGAGAGAAATGCTATACAAACAGCAGGGGTAAAACACAAACAACCTAATACAAGAACACATAATATACAAACAAAACGCTATAAATGCTGAAGCTATGATCATATGTTAATATCAGTGTTGTAACAATAATAATGGAGAGATTGGAGAAGATACCTACTGAGCTGCTTGAGCTGGTGAGGGCTGGCTGGACACTGGCAGCTGCAACTAAACCTAGCTGCCATTACTGCTCCCCAACCCAGTGTTGCCAACCCAGGAACTACAGTGTAGCCAACCTAACAATAACATTTTAACCCTAACAGTTCGCAGATGATACCAAGATCGGTAGAGTAATCCAATCAGACAGGGACGCTAGCGTTCTCCAGGATGAGCTTGACAGACTATATGATTGGGCAGGGAAGTGGCAGATGGAATTCAATGTTGGGAAGTGTAGCATTCTGAGTATAGGTAGGAGTAACCCCTCACACAATTACTCCTTAAATGACACACATCTAAGCAGGTCTGGGTGTGAGAGAGACTTAGGAGTCCTAGTGAGCGATAACCTCCGCCCTAGAGCCCAATGCATTCAGGCTAAAAATCGGGCGAACAGAGTACTGGGTTTCATCTCAAGGAGCGTAAGCTATAGGAGTGCTGAAGTCATCCTCAAACTTTACTTAGCACTAGTTAGACCTCATCTCGATTATGCAGTTCAGTTCTGGTCCCCCTACTATAGAATGGATATCAAGATGTTAGAATCTGTACAGAGGAGGATGACAAAGATGATTCAAGGGGTGAGAAACTTGCCTTATGAAGACAGGCTGTAGCATTTAAATCTACACTCTCTAGAAAGGCGAAGGTTGCGAGGAGACTTGATCGAAGTCTATAAATGGATGAAGGGCTTTAATAAAGGGGATGTCAATAAGATTTTGGTAGTAAAAGAGCCAGGTAGGACGCGTAGCAATGGTTTTAAATTAGACAAATTCAGATTCAGCAAGGACATAGGCAAGAATTGGTTCACCAATAGAGCGGTAGATGAATGGAACAGGCTTGACAGCCATGTTGTGGGTGCGAATACCATAGCTACATTCAAGAAGAGGTTAGATAAAGTCATGGATGGGGGGGAAAGGTGGGGTTAGGATTACAGGAGCTGCCTTGTATAGGCTAACCGGTCTCTTGCAGACTCCTTACGTTCTTATGTTCTTCTTATGTTCTTATAATTACCTTGAAATAGTAGTGGCATTGTTGGCAGGAATGATTAATCCTTGGGGTGGAGCCATGTTCCCAAACAAGTAATTCTCATATGATATTTTGAGTTACATAACATATAAAATTGTTTTGAAAATCTCCAGTATCTTAAAATGTTTGTATGCACAAGGGAAAATGTATACATCCTCCCTTTGAAAAGCTGATGGATCTCGTATACTTGCGTTTGAATCTTCTTGAAAACATATTCAACTCAGATGAAAAGTTAAGACAACTTTATTTAACCTTATCAGGTGTCGGTAAGGTAAATGGAAGATTTGTGTTTCTTATACACATATTCTATTTTTGAATATGTATAGATGATGTTTGTGCCAATAAAATGTACTGTTACTGTGACAAGTAGTTCTGATGTGTGGCGTTACGCATTGTTTCAATATAGCATAATCACTCCGACTTTCTTTTTTTTTTTTCTTTTTTTTTTTTTTTTAGAAAACTAACTACCGGGGAGCAAACGCCAGTAGAGGCGTCGCTGCACTCACTCCCCCGCTTCCACACCCGACGTGCCTCCACCCCCGAACAAACCTCCATGCTTCCACCTTTCCCATAAGCTTGAACTTACACTAATTAATATATCCCTGGGATTGTAAAAATATATTAGTAGTAAATAAAGTTAAGTACTTATTCCAAACTCAAAATAGTTACAATGACACACCTGCAGGATATTTTTTACAGGTTTATGGTTGAGGTTTTAAGTCGATATAAAAAGTTTCCGTATGTTCCTTGTTACCAATCCGTGTTAGGTGAGGCGGAATGTTATCCCCACTCTCGTGACAACACAAGGTGTTAGAAAAGCGATGGCCGAGTGGTCAGCGTGCGGGCGTGGCGTGGCGTCCAGGAGGATAGCGTCCCAACCGACGGTACAAACAAGTTGGCAATTTTTCAGTCATCGCCGAGTAGCCTAAGATTACCCACATGCTGTCAGACCATCCATCAACCCGGACCAATATATATATATAGTATATATATATATATATATATATATATATATATATATATATATATATATATATATATATATATATATATATATATATATATATATATATATATACACTTTACTAAAGCAAGGTTAACTGTTCTTACTACACACAATGTTTGAAAATAGACGGTTAGACATCAGTGCGAGACCACTGTGACATCTAAATATGATAATACAAGAACGCAACATACAACACCAAAGAGTGAAGGAACACCATCACCACAACCACCATCACGATTACACTACCACCCACCTCCACCACTTCTATCACCAAAGTCAACACCACCACCACCATCATCATCATTACTAGCACTACCATCATCACCATTACCACTCTAGCCACAGTCATCAGCACCACCACTACTACCATTACCACCACCATCTCCCTCACTAACAATACCAATAATACCACAATCACAGTCATCACCATTTTCTCCAATTTCATCACCACTACCACCAAAACTACCACTGCAAAAGAAAAGAAGAATGTAGGTAAGAGGTAGAACAGGAGGAACAGGAGGATGCAGAGAAGAAGGAGGAGGAGGAGGAGGAGGAGGAGGAGGAGAGAAATGGGAAGGACTAGAGGTAAAAGGATATTATTATTCATAATTTTGGTTGTGGCGGCGGCGTTGGTGATGGTTATGTCTTGCTGGCGAAGGTGAAGCAACGAACTGGAAACACCATCTTATGCTCCTCCTCCTCCTCCTCCTCCTCACTAGTGCCAGAGACAGCTGTGGAGGGCATAACTACACACACACACACACACACACACACACACACACACACACACACACACACACACACACACACACTTTACAAAACTATACCTGAGCCCCGCCAGCGTTACTTTTTTCTATTTTCATAATCTTTTCTTAATATATTTTGCAAATTTGTCCAAACTGACAATCTCTCTCTCTCTCTCTCTCTCTCTCTCTCTCTCTCTCTCTCTCTCTCTCTCTCTCTCTCTCTCTCTCTCTCTCTCTCTCTCTCTCTCTCTCTCTCACACACTTATTCTCGCTTATTCACGCACGCGTCCCTCTGCCCCACGAAAAAGAAAAAGAAAAGCAAATATATAGATAAACACTACTCACTTGCTCTCTCCTCCTTACCAAGATGGCGCTAAAGAAATGTTCGACTTGCACAGGAAACTTCTCTGGTCATTTCTTCTCAGGACGATCGACCGTCTGCAAGATCTGCCTGTTGACACAGCAGATGGAAACGAGACTCCTTCAACAGGACGAAAGGCTGACGGCTGGCGAGAAGAAGATCACCGAACTAACAAGTAATGTTGATACCTTGCAGGAGTTTATCCAGGCCAACATCGTCGCCCCTCCTGCAAGTGACGCCTCATCACCCTCCTCACCTGCACTCGATGCCCAGCCACCTTCCGAAGAAGGCACGTCACAGGGAACCGGTAGAGCTGACGCTGAATGCTTCACCCCCGTGAGAGGAGGAGCCAGACCCGCCCCTAGAGCCATTTATCCTACTCATTGCTACAACAGATTTGCCATACTGGAGGAGGAGGACGAGGAACAGAGCACCTTCTTGGTCGGTGACTCTATGATTTGCCATCAGGTGGTTGAATTCTGTGGCAGAGTCCCCCGTCGTAGGCGTAACTACTGTTATCCTGGAGCTGGTGTTGACGACATCACAGCTGCACTGGACGAGGTCTCCGCTGTGGCCTCTAATGACTCACTCTTTGTTCTCCACACAGGTACAAACGACGTCACCACGACCCGGTCTGAGGAACTGCTGGACAAGTACCGTAGGCTCATCCACCAGTATAAGTCTAAATCCCCTAATATTTTGATTTCAGGAATTCTACCACGGACATGGGATGAGGGCGACTTCTACAGTAAGGCCTTCAGCCTCAACAACCGCCTACAGACTCTCTGCGGAGAACTTGACGTCGAGTTCTTTAACGCCTGGAACCATTTCTACGGCCAGAGTAAACTTTTCCAAAGGGACGGCATACACCTGTCCCCATCAGGGCAGCCATATTCTGACGGCTCCTCAACAACGCCTTACTTAACGCCCGAAAAACAAACAACGACTCTCAGCCACGTCCTTCCATCCCGCCCGTGTAAATAGACACCATACACCGCAACAGACTCGTAA
Source organism: Eriocheir sinensis (assembly GCF_024679095.1). Classification (NCBI taxonomy): domain Eukaryota; kingdom Metazoa; phylum Arthropoda; class Malacostraca; order Decapoda; family Varunidae; genus Eriocheir; species Eriocheir sinensis. Next base: position 3,631,195 of record NC_066533.1, read on the forward strand.
CATTGAACCCTCCAGTACCTCTATTACCAAGCTTCAAGATAACCTAAGAGTCCTTAGTTTCAATGCGCGTAGCCTAAGAAACAAATTTGATGAACTGCGATGTCTTGCTCTGACAGAAAACTTTGACGTAATTGCTATAACTGAAACATTTATCGACACCACTAATATTGATTTAAGTTCCGAATACAACATAGATGGCTACAGATTCTTCAACAATGATCGTGTAAACCGTAGAGGGTGGTGTCGCCTTTTGTCAAAAGCTACTTGCAACCTACTGACAAAACACCAAGAAACAGTAACGTTGAACATTTGTGCGTGCGAGTAAACATTGCAAAAGTCAATTTAAATATATCTGTCACTTACAGGCCTCCGGGGCAATCACTTGATGGCGATCTTGAAATGTACAGCGTCTTAAGGCAGTCACTTAATAACAGCGACTCACTGATACTAGGAGACTTTAACCTCCCCATATCGACTGGGCGACACTGTCGGGTACAGAAGGTGAGTCCCATAGAATGATCGAATTTCTAGAGGAAAATTATCTAAGCCAAATGGTTTCTGAACCAACTCGACAAAATAACATACTTGACCTTGTTATAGCGACCCAAGATAACCTAGTCAGTAATGTCACGATAGGAGAACACCTCGGTTCCTGCGATCATAAACTAGTGCGCGTTGACATTAGAGCTCAAACATCGGTGACTGAAAATAAAGTTAAGGTGCCCAATTTCAAAAGAGCCAACTTCGTAGAAATCCGACGAAAACTAATAGATATGCAACTATCAGATGACGGCAATGCAGAGGACGCCTGGCTAAACTTTAAAATCACTTACTCACTCAGCAGGACACATTTGTCCCCTTGTGCGAGAAGCGAATTAACACTAATAAAAGTCCACCTTGGTTTAATAGCGAAATTAAACACTCAGTCAAGGAGAGAAAATTGTCTTACAGGTTAAAGAAAGACCATAGCACGCCCGAAAACATTAGACTTTACAATGATGCAAGGCGACGAGTAAAAAGATTAGTGCATCAGGCAAAGCGTAGATATGAAGAAAATATTGCAGCCAACTGTAAAAATAATCCGAAATCCTTCTTCAGTTACATAAACAAAAGAAAGGCGATCAGAAGTGGAATTGGACCTTTAACAAACAGCGACGGTGCACTAGTGACTGACAGCCAACACGTTGCAAACCTATTAAATAATTACTTTTCCTCGGTGTTTAATAATAACAGTCCTCCCACCACCACCAACAACACCAGTACTAATGTAAATCCCGAGCATGCATTGTCTAACTTTGAAATAAAACCCGATGAAGTCCTTAAAGCCCTCAAATCACTTAAAACAAATAAAAGTCCTGGACCTGATAAAGTATATCCAACTCTGCTGAAAGAAACAAAGTGCGAAATACTCTCCTCCCTCACAATCGTATTCAATATGTCCTTGCGACAAGGCATTGTCCCTTCAGATTGGAAAAAGGCTGACGTGACACCGATTTTTAAGAAAGGAGACAAAAAAGTACCAGGTAATTACAGGCCCATTAGTCTAACTTCGGTTGTAGGTAAGCTACTTGAGGGCATAATTAGAGACAAAATTGTGAGTTACCTTGAAAGCCACTCATTAATTGGGGACTCACAACATGGCTTCCGAAACAAAAGATCCTGCCTATCAAATCTATTAACCTTTTATAACGACCTCTTCACTGTTTATGACGTAACCAAATCACTGGACGTAGTCTATCTTGATTTCCAGAAAGCGTTTGATAAAGTCCCGCATCATAAATTACTTTACAAATTAAAGCAAATAGGTAGTGACGGTCAGGTAAACCAATGGATCGCGAATTGGTTGAGCAACAGACAACAAAGAGTAGTGATTGACGGATTTAACTCAGAGTGGGCGCCGGTCACTAGTGGCGTCCCTCAGGGCTCGGTTCTTGGCCCAGTGCTCTTCATTATTTACATCAACGACGTGGATGTTGGACTCAATAACCGCATTAGTAAATTTGCAGACGACACAAAGATTGGTAACTCGGTTCTCACTGACGAAGACAGGCAAAGCCTCCAAGAGGATTTGCACAAAATTTCAGCTTGGTCGGATAGATGGGAGATGCCCTTTAACGTAGACAAGTGCCAGGTCCTTCAAGTTGGAACGAGGAATAAGAAGTTTGATTACAAAATGCGCGGCGTTAAACTCAAAAGCGTTCAATGCGTCAAGGACTTGGGGGTCAAAATAGCGTCAAACCTCAAATTCTCACAGCAATGCATCGATGCAGCAAATAAAGCGAACAGAATGTTGGGCTTCATTAAAAGAAACTTTGTATTTAAGAATAAAGATGTAATACTCGCTCTACAACAGTTTAGTCAGACCCCACTTGGAATATGCGGTACAGTTTTGGTCTCCCCACCATGCAAAGGATATTGCTAAATTAGAAGGGGTTCAGCGTCGGCAACGAAAATTATCCTTCCTTGCGCAACAAATCCTACGAAGAAAGGCTTTCTACCCTTAACATGTTCTCTCTTGAGAAACGTCGCCTCCGAGGAAAATTGATCGAATGTTTTAAAATACTTAATGGTTTCACGAATGTAGACAGATCAACATTGTTTATGATCGATGACACTTTGCGCACGAGGAACAATGGCGTAAAACTCAGATGTAGACAAGTAAATTCAGACTGCACCAAATTTTTCTTCACCAACGTTGTAGTGCGAGAATGGAATAGCTCCACCATCAGTGGTCCAGTGTAACACGATTGACTCCTTCAAAATAAGCTCGACCGTCACTTCCTTCAACTTAATATCAACTAGAGTAGAAGTGCAACGTTTTGGAGTCTTCTGATTAATGTAAAATCACTTAGGTTTAAGGACAGACCACCAAGTCTGGACCATGGGGTCTGTGTGGTCTGATTTTCTATGTAAATCTATGTAAATCTCTCTCTCTCTCTCTCTCTCTCTCTCTCTCTCTCTCTCTCTCTCTCTCTCTCTCTCTCTCTCTCTCTCTCTCTCTCTCTCTCTCTCTCTCTCTCTCTCTCTCTCTCTCTCTCTCTCTCTCACAGGATGCTAGACTTCGTTAAAAATAACTGCCTTAGCCAAATGGTTAGTGAACCAACGCGCGATAATAATATTCTTGATCTTGTATTAGTAACCCAAGAGAAATTAGTTGACAATGTTAGCGTCGGCGAACACCTCGGATCATGCGATCATAGACTGGTGCGTCTCGACATAAGAGCTCAAACAAGGATTACAGAGAATAAGGTATTGGTTCCCAATTTTAAAAGAGCGGATTTTGAAAGAATAAGACAGTCATTAACGACCTTTCAATTAGTATCCAACATCGACGTCGAAGAATCTTGGCAAGTCTTTAAAGCTCGATTACTAACTGAACAAAATAAATCCGTGCGATCTTGCGAAAAGCGCCGAAAAGTTAAAAATCCTCCGTGGTTTAATGATGAAATCAAACTTGCTCTCCAGAAGAGGAACTTGTTATATAGGCAAAAGAAAACCGATAACTCTACCGAAAATAGTACACGGTACTACGAAGCAAAACGACAAGTCAAAAGTTTAATCAAACAGGCGAAACGGAGATACGAAGTAAACATTGCGGTAAATTGCAAGTCAGATGCTAAAAGTTTTTTTAGATTTGTAAACAACAAAAAAGAGATTCGAAGTGGGATTGGCCCATTAACTGATAATTCGGGCAATATCGTGACAGACAGCCAACGCATAGCGAACACGTTAAATTCTTATTTCACCTCCGTTTTTAATAGTAATTCTACCGATACTGCTGCCGTTCCTAACAATATTGAAAATCCCAGTCATTCCCTCCCTGACTTTGAAATCAGTACAGATGAGGTTTTCAAAGCGCTGCAGTCACTTAAAATTAACAAAAGTCCAGGACCTGATAAAATATATCCAAAATTACTTAAAGAAATATCGAGAGATACTCAGACCTTTAACAATGCTGTTTAATATGTCTTCGCACCATGGTGTCGTTCCTAGTGATGGGAAAATGGCTAACGTAACACCCATTTTCAAAAAAAGTGACCGAAAATTACCGGATAATTACAGGCCAATCAGCTTAACTTCAATTATTGGTAAATTATTTGAGACAATTATTCGAGATAAAGTAGTTAACTACCTAGAGTGTAATTCTCTAATCCTGGACTCGCAACATTGTTTCCGTAACAACAGATCTTGTTTATCGAATCTACGTTTTATAACGAGCTTTTTGCAGTCCACGATGTTTCTAAATCACTTGATATTATTTATTTGGACTTCCAGAAGGCGTTTGATAAAGTTCCACACTACAAGTTGCTTCATAAAATCAAGGAAATAGGTATCGGGGGTAAGCTTCACGAATGGATCAAGCACTGGCTAAGCAATAGAAAGCAAAGAGTTATAATAAATGGAGTGACCTCTGAGTGGATGCCAGTCACTAGTGGTGTTCCCCAAGGCTCTATCCTGGGACCCGTTCTCTTCGTCATTTACGTCAACGACATTGACCTTGGTCTCAATAATTCCATTAGTAAATTTGCGGACGGCACGAAAATCGGCAATGCGGTATTTACAGAATGTGACAGGCGGAGCCTACAAGAAGATCTGCGTAAAATATCAGATGGGAAATGCCTTTTAATACAAACAAGTGTCAGATTCTGCAGGTTGAATCTAAAAATATAAAGAAGGACTATGAAATGTGCGGTGTTAAAATTAAAAGCGTTCACTCAGTCAAAGATTTTGGCGTCACAATCGCGTCTAACCTCAAGTTTTCCCAGCAGTGCAACGAGTCCGTTAAAAAAGCAAACAGGATGATGGGTTTGATTAAGAGATTTTTTTCATTCAGGAATAAAGATGTTATACTACCTTTGTATAATAATTTCGTCAGACCTCATTTGGAGTATGCCGTGCAGTTTTGGTCTCCCCACCATACGAAAGACATTGCTAAATTAGAAGGTATTCAGCGTAGAGCAACCAAGATGATTTCTTCATTACAAAACAAACCCTACGAGGAAAGGCTGTCACATCTAAACCTGTTTTCTCTTGAAAAACGCCGCCTAAGAGGGACACTGATCGAGTGCTGTAAAATATTTAACGGTTTTACCAACGTGGATCCGACCAAGCTATTTGTGATGGATGATTCGACGCGAACGAGAAATAATGGTGCTAAACTCAAATGTAGACAAGTTCATTCAGATTGCACAAAATTCTTCTTCACTAATGCTGTCGTTAGAGATTGGAATAGATTGCCACCATCAGTGGTACAGTGTAACTCGATTGCATCGTTTAAAAATAATCTTGACCGCTATCTCCTCCATCTCAATGTTCACTAGGTCAGTTTCAGCGTCATGGTGGCCGCATAACAACTGTCACTTTGGTTTAGGACAGACCACCTAGTTTGGGCCTTAGGGCCTGTGTGGTCTGGTTATCTATGTAATTCTTTGTAATTCTCTCATTCCAAGTTCTTTTTCTCCCTCTTTTTTTCTTTCGTTCTCCCGTACATTTTCATTCGCGTCTACTATCTACTTTCTTTCCATTCATTTCCCTCCTCCCCAACCCTTTTCCTCTCGCCACCTTTCATTCCCTCATTCCTTTTCCAAATTCCCCTACCTTCATACCTTTGGCTGACACACTCACACCCCTTAATGTCTCACACCTACCAATGTATCCTCCTTTTCCTCTTCTTTTCCTTTCATATGCTGATGATACAACTCTATACTCGTCTGTTCACTCTCCTAGCAACAGAGGTGAAGTTGCTGCATCTCCTAAACGCATTCCATTACCATCAGTGGATCCCGTACCTTGAATCCACCTCATCCTTGTTTGCATATTTTTGGTGAACAGATTAAGGATGTTTCTAGTATTCGTTTGTTGGGAGCCACTCTTGATTCTAAGCTGACATTTGAGAAGCACATCCGTTCACTCTACACTCGCTCCCTGCCAGCTCTACACTCGCTCCCTGCCAGCTCTATCACTCGCTCCCTGCCAGTTCTACTGAGAGGAGGTATGGTAGATTTATCTCCCGACCCGTTCGCAGAGTCAGGTCACAATGCCACCAGCAGCCAGATTTCCGTGTTTGACTTGCAGGAGGGAGTTCACGAAGGACTTCCTCAACCAGGAAAATGGTGAGTACACTGTGTGTTTTTTCTGTGAAACTGAACACAAGGTAAGTGTTCAGTTAGAAGCGATAGATAGCAAGGTACAGTTTCTGGAGGATGTGTTAGGATTGGATGTAGCTAGTGTCGGGGAGAGTGAGTTCAAAGTAGTTGAAAAGGTAGAGAGGTTGGAAGATAGAGTAGGTGAGGCAGAGAAGAAGGTAGGTACCTTAGATTCCTTCCAGCAGGTTAGAAAAGGGAGTAAGGCTGCAGCGGCAGATGTTAGTTACAGTGGTGTCGTGACGAGGAACAGGTTCCAGGTGTTAGGAGACCAAGTTGAGAGCGATCCTAGCATCGTTCTTGTCGGTGATAGTTTAGTTAGACAGCAGGACCAGGAGTTTTGTAGGAAGGGAGCGAGGCGGAGGCATGTTGTTTTTCCTGGGCGTAGAATTGAGCATGTAGCTGAGAAGGTTGACGACTTAGTCGTCACTACCTCAGAGGAGGCAGTGTTTGTTTACCTGGTCGGAACAAACAATGTAGTGAAAGGTAGGTCAGAGGAGGTTCTAGACATGTACAGGAAGTTTGTCGGGAGGTTGAGGGACAGCAGGCGGCGTTCAGTTGTGTGTGGTTTGCTCCCTCAGCACGATGTTAGTTCCCTCATTCTCAGTAGAATGCTGGGGATTAACAAACTTGTCAGGGATTTGTATAGTCGTGAGGGAGTCATGTTTGTGGACGTCTGGGATCAATTTATTCATGACAGGAGCTTGTTTGCTAACGATGGACTTCACCTAAATTGTGTAGGCAAGGCGAGGCTGGGCAGAGTGTTGGATGAGGAAGTTTTGAAAGAGTTGAAGAGAAGTCAGGTGCAGCGGGAACGAGGTGTGGAAACTTCCGGCTTGGCCGGGAGGATTCATCACACAGACGGTGAGGTCCACAGAGGTAGGAGTGTCAGGTCTCAGGTGAGGAGGGAAGCAGAGGTGTGTAGTGCTGAGGAGGACGTCAGGTCACCAGGCCCCCAGGTGGGGGATACTGAGGTAGCGGTCAGGTCAACAGCCACACAGGTGGTTGATGAGGTAGAGGTAGTTGTAGACAGTCAGGTCTGACGCACTATTCCAGTGAAGAAACAGTTGATATATGGCGCACACTCGGCGAATAAATTAAACATCTTCTATGTAAATGCCCGTAGCATTATTCAGAAGCGTAGCCACTTGATTATACATGCAATTTCTGAAAAACCCGACTTCATTTTGATCACAGAAACATGGCTAAATACGCGTGACAAGCATCATTTAAGTGAAGTAGCTATTAATGGTTACAACGCGTTTGCTAAGTGTCGTCTACACAAGAAGGGTGGTGGTGTAATAATATATGCGAGAAGTAATTTAGAAGTCATTCAGACAAGTGACGATTAAAAATCAAAAGTATATTCTAGGCGTAATTTACCGACCTCCTAAATCAAATGAAGACATTGATGGAAATCTCTACGCAGAAATAAATAGTATTATCGGAAATAGAAATGCGGTAATATGCGGTGACTTTACAGTAATAACCCCTCCGTTAACTGGGCTAACCTCTCTAGCGACAGAGAAGGCTCTAGATTAGTAAACTTTGCGCAAGACACTTTTTTTTTTTATCAAACAGTTACCACGCCGACACGCGGAAACAACATTCTTGATTTAGTCTTTACGACCGACAGTTACCTCATTAATGCCTGTAAGGTCGGCGAGCCATTTGCAAGCAGCGACCACAACATTATCAGATGTGTCTTAAATATTGAAACAGAAGCAAGAGAAAACTCACTTTTAATACCAAATTATAGTAAAGTGAATTTTACGGACCTAGGAAGAGAATTGGCTTCAGTAAATTGGAATCATTTGCTCAATAACGTCAGCGTTCAAGAAATGTATGACCGTTTCACTGCCTGCACAGATCTCAGCGAGTGTAAATAAATTCATCCCACTCAAGCCACGAAGGACAGAGAATCAAAAGCCGTTGTGGATGACTAATTACCTGCAGAAAATCATCGTCGTAAAAAGAAAACTGTATAAGAAATATAAACTGTCACACACTTCACAGGATCATCCTAATTATATCATTATCAAGAGAGAGTGCGAAAGGAAAATCAGAAAACAGAAACGCGAATATGAGATGAAAATATCACTTGATGCGAAGAAAAATCCCAGATTATTTCTCAGCTACATAAGAAGCAAAAAAAATGTTAAAAATAATATCGGCCCACTATTAGTAAATGGCGATACGATTAATGATGATAAAGGCATGGTGTCGGTCCTAAATTCAACCTTTAGTAGCGTATTTACAAAAGAGAACATGGCATCGATCCCAGCCCCGAGGACTATTTTTCAAGGCCCTGAAGAACATAAGCTTGCGTTGACCGAAATTGATATCAGTGAAGTGCGTGCGTACCTGCAAAAAATATATTCAAATAAATCTCCGGGCCCCGACAATTTATCTCCTCGCGTGTTAAAAGAATGTAGTCAACAGCTAGAATAACCCATAACGTTAATGTTCAACAAGTCGATAATAATCCCTGAAGAAACTGAACCTGAACCTTTACCACCCCGAGTGCGTCGACCACCAAGGCGATATGTGGAGGAATGTTGCGTCCATAGTTCATAAACTTGTATCTGTGTTAGCTCAGGATTTTTACAATGGTACTATAATGTATGTTTTTTTAGGATTTTGGGTTGTACAAGGTTTTAGCCGGATATGTCGAGGGGGAGGGGTTGTTAATTGAGGGACACCTAGGCAGGATGGATTAAACTCCACCTCTCCCTTACCCTTCTGCTAGTATTACACATTCCAGCTTGGTGTGGCTGGTGTCTATTCTTGGGGGATGATTTGTAATTGGTTGGGAAGGGATGCAGTATAATGTGGATATTTTGCAGAGGGGGAACACCTCACTTGAGCTCAGGTTTTAAGTTGTGCCGGCGTGGATGCTAGTAGGCAAGTATGACAGATCCCCGTGTGCAGGACCTGGTAGTATCTCTTCATGAGGAGTCTAGCAGGCTCGCGGTTATATACCTGTGGGTGCATTTCCTGCTGCGGAAACGGATGAGTTGTGTGATTAGGAAGTATGTCTGGGGGTTAAACGATTCTGTTTCTTTTCTGGATTTTTTGGGGGTGAATGTTGCGTGCAAAACAGAACCCCTTGGTGCCGTTTCCTGTCGCTGAGAGAGGCGAGTTTGTCCCTGTTGCGGACGTTCATCCAACCTGTTACCCAAGAGGGATACTGGGACTGGCAGCTCAAGTCGAGAAGGGGAGTAGTAAGGTCCGTAAGGGACGCTTTTAGCCGAGTCTAGGCACAGAAACTGTTCTCACGCAGTGGGCGGAGGCAGTATTTGGAGTACACCCTGTAGGAGCAGATGTTGTTAATGACTCCTGTTTGTGGAAGTTTCCACGTCTTTTGTGTTTACCTGCCTACCCTAGATGATATGAATATTGAATACTATGTTGTATTGCAGTTGTTGCTAGCCTTGTACTCCCACGGTAGGTGTGTCACCAATCTCTTGTACTTAGTATTATTTCTTATGGCTATGTTCTAGATTTACTTATGGGAAAAAATACCAAATCGAAGGGGAAGGTCGTGTAATGGCCCGAAATGTACTACAATTATTGTAATGGTATTTTTCCCCATGTAAATAGAGTTAACCTGGTGTGTTTGCGCAACCAGTTATATATGTATGTGGGTTTCTCATGAGAGAGAGAGAGAGAGAGAGAGAGAGAGAGAGAGAGAGAGAGAGAGAGAGAGAGAGAGAGAGAGAGAGAGAGAGATTTACATAGAAAATCAGACCACACAGACCCCATGGTCCAGACTTGGTGGTCTGTCCTTAATTAAACCTAAGTGATTTTACATTAATCAGAAGGCTCTAAAACGTTGCATTTCTACTCTAGTTGATATTAAGTTGAAGGAAGTGACGGTCGAGCTTATTTTTGGAGTCAATCGTGTTACACTGGACCACTGATGGTGGAAGCTTATTCCATTCTCGCACTACAACGTTGGTGAAGAAAAATTTGGTGCAGTGTGAATTTACTTGTCTACATCTGAGTTTTACGCCATTGTTCCTCGTGCGCAAAGTGTCATCGATCATAAACAATGTTGATCTGTCTACATTCGTGCAGAGAGAGAGAGAGAGAGAGAGAGAAGGGAAATAAGGAAGTACACAAGAGAAGGAGAAAAGAATTAATGACAAGTATGGGAGAGAGAGAGAAAGAGAGAAGGGAGAGAGAGAGAGAGAGAGAGAGCGAGAGGGAAGAGATGGGTGTTGAAGCAAAGAGGCCTGTTGTGCTCCCATATCTCCCCTACAATCTGTCGTGTCAACAAAATTCAGAGGTGTCAGGGGTCAAAACAGGGTATCGTTGCCAAAAATGGTCAATCTGCCTTCTTTTAACTATTGCGGGAGAACGATAAATATTTATAATGGAAATAAAATACAAGTAACCTTATATTGATATTGGAGGCCTACCAAGGAAATATCAGGTCTCAAACAGGCCTAACCTGCGATCAGTTTGTCATTCCGTGACGTCACACCAAGACGGTTTGGGGCCGAGACTAACGCCCCTTCCTCGCCCTAGGTTGTGGGAGCGAGCTCATTCGCACGAGCGACATCGCCCCTTTCAGGTGAGTAAAGAGCCGTTCACGGTGTTCAACTCACTTTGGCTATAATACTGTTGTGCTGGAAGCTTCCCCCGGCGTCCATGGGGCTCTAGAAGGCTCCGGGAAGAGCGAGCAGGGGGGGCGGGGAGCAAAGCCTCGTCCGCGCCCCGCGGGGCGCGGCCAGGCGCCAGGCGGGAAGTGTTGCCAACTCGCACATACTTTTGCTACATGTTCTTGTATGATCTAAAATATACTTTAACATTCTAGATTGTACTGTTCTGGATATATATAGGAGAAGAGGGCGAGAGGAGTGCAGTCCCAGTCATAGTAAGCTAGTGGTAAGTGAAGAGTCAGAGTGAAGTGTACTACTGAGGAAGAATATTAAACTACAGAAGCTGTACGTGCAAAGTGTTTACATATCTCCCTCCCACGGAGTCTCCTGACGGCGACACGGAACCCAAGTAACACGTCCGGCATAACATTGGTGTCAGGAGTGTAGCCATTTGTTTTTTCGCCATGGAGACTCGTTCCCAAGCTGCCCAGAGGGACGACATGTTGACTGAACTTTTGGAAGCCTTGAGACTACAGGGGGAGAAGCAAGAAAGAGCACACCAAGAACTCAAAGAACAACAAGAAAAAGCACACCAAGAACTCAAAGAACAACAAGAAAAAGCACACCAAGAACTCAAAGAACAACAAGAAAGAGCACAGCATCAGCAAGAAGGAACACTCCAAGAACTCAAAGAACAACAAGAAAAAGCACACCAAGAACTCAAAGAACAACAAGAAAGAGCACAGCATCAACAAAAAGGAACACTCCAAGAACTCAAAGAACAGCTAGAAGATCGCTTCACAGGATTACAGCTACAGCTAAAAGCAGTTCAAGATGGCAGTGAATCAGCGCGAAGAGAAATGACTGATGTGACCACTAACTTGGGACAACGCCTGATAGAAGTGGAGAAAGAACACACAAATCTTCAACAAGAGATGGAGGTGGTACGGGAGACGACACACAAAGAAATATTAGAAGTAAGTGACAGAGTGAAGGCCCTTGAAGACTGCTTGGCTGGAAACGGACAGCCAGTGCCTGCAGGGGCTAGTTGTACCCAAGATGCTTCTCCTACGCAAGTCCGGGGTAGTTTGAGCCCTGTTTCGCCTGAGTTTATCCCCGCAAGAAGTTCCGCCAGCCCCATGAGTCTGCTGGGTTCGCCTGTTAGAAAGAAGCCTCAGGAGTTTGATGGCAAGGTCTCCTGGGAGGCTTACCGCGCTCAGTTTGAGCTGTTGGCAGCTCGGAACGGATGGGATGACCAAGAGTGCGCGGTACAGCTGGCCACTAGCCTGAAAGGGGTGGCGCTGGAGGTCCTTGCTCAGCTCGACAATGCGACAGCTACAGCGGGCTGGCACAGGCGCTGGAGCAACGATATGGGACCAAGCACCAGAACGAGCTCTTCAGGGTTAGGTTCAGAACCCGCAAGAGGAAGCGCGGCGAGTCTCTTCAGGAACTCGCTCAGGACCTTGAGAGCATGGCGCACAAGGCATACCCAGGTGCCACCCCTGACCTGCTGACGGTTTTGCTGCGTGATCAATTCATTGATGCCCGGGACAGCCCTCAGCTGAAGATACAGGTGAACCAAGCTAAGCCAACATCAATGCAGGAAGCTCTGGCACGTGCCATGGAGTTTGAGTCCTTTGTTAGGTCTAGCTTGTCAAGCTTCAGGGACGATTCGACTTCTGGCTTTAGGGCACGAAAGGGCGCTGTCAGCGACACAGACAGGTTCCAAGGAACGTGCTGGTACTGCGAGAAGGCTGGGCACAAGGAGAACGAATGCTATAAGAGGAAGAAGGAATATGAAGGTGGCGCTAAGAAGAAGCCCAGGGAAGGACCCAAGTGCTGGACCTGTGGAGAAAAGGGGCACTGGAAGAATGAGTGTCGGAAAAATGTACCCCCAACGAGGGACCACCACTCGGGAAACTAAGAAGGACTGGTTCACGGGGGCAACGACCAGTCTGTCCTGTACATGCCCCGAAGATATCAGTGTGCAGGAGAACCACCATGACAAGCTGCCAAGTGGAGGGCAAGGTTGACGGAGTGTTGTGGCCTGTGGTCGTCGACACAGGCTCGGAACGCACATTGGTGCGGCCTGACGTGGTGAGTCATCGTCGGCTTCCTAAGACGCCGCATCGACTGTGCGGAGTCACAGGACACTACGCAGAGCTCAGAGGCCCAGTGGACGTGAAGTCTGAGCTCGGAGGAAAGGAAGAGTTCCTCTCTGTGTACGTGGCCGACATGGACGACCCCTGCATCCTAGGTATGGATTATCTTGTCTCCCACGGGTGCGAGCTGGACTTTCGCGCTAAGCAGCTGACTGTAGGAGGAAGGAGGGTGCCACTGACGACTGTGAACAAGGAAGACCTGCCAGTGACGGTCAAGCGCACCACCATTATTCCTCCGAGGTCGGAGAGGCTGTTACCCTGTCAAATTACGGGTGCCCCCCCTGCTAGCCGGTGTGTGGTAGAGAGTGGAAGTCGATGCCCGGTAGAAAACGGGGTGATTGTAGGCAGTACTTTGGTAGACCCTGCTGCAGCGGAAGTGCCTGTCGTCGTGGCCAATGTCTCCTTCAGCCCAAAGAAAAGAAAACAAGGGACCATGGTGGGGTTGTGCCAAGAGATCGACCAGAAACCAAGAACCTGTGTCTGCAGGAGAACCCTGACGAAGCCCCAGGAGGAGCTGCCCGACTACCTGCGCGACCTGTTTGACAGGAGCTCCAAGTGTCTAGAGGAGCCCCAAGTGAAACAGCTCAGGGAGCTTCTCGTGAGGAATGCAGATGTGTTTTCCACAGGAGACCTGGACTTGGGGTGTACGGACCTGGTAGAGCACCACATCGACACAGGTAGCCACCGCCCAGTGAAGCAAGCTCCTCGAAGGATGGCACCAGCCCGTCGCAAGGAGATGGATGAGGTGACGGATGATCTCCGGCAACAGGGGTTAATCGAGCATTCCAGCAGCCCGTGGGCGTCTGCTGTAGTGCTCGTCAGGAAAAAGGACGGTTCCCTCAGGTGCTGCGTGGACTACCGAGCCCTCAACGATCTCACCATCAAGGATTCATACCCACTCCCACGGATCGACGACACGCTCGACGCTTTGGTGGGCTCCAAGTCCGGTTTTCAACCCTGGATATGAAGTCTGGGTATCACCAAGTCAAAATGGCGGAACAGGACAAAGAGAAAACAGCCTTCTCCTACGGTCAAGGGTCAAGGCTTGTGGCAGTTTAAGGTCATGCCCTTTGGCCTGTGCAACGCGCCGGCCACGTCCGAGCGGCTGATGGAGAGGGTGCTGGAGGGACTTCACTGGAAGACGGCACTCATCTACCTCGACGACGTGATTGTCTTTGGCCAGACCTTCGAGCAGGAGATGGAAAGGCTATCAGAGGTTTTCGCCCGGTTTAGAGCTGCACACTTTAAGCTCAGCCCGAAGAAATGCTGTCTGTTCCAAAAGGAGGTCCAATACTTGGGACACATCGTGAGCGAGGCTGGAGTACGCACTGATCCTGAGAAGGTGGCTGCGGTAAGGGACTGGCCGACACCCACCAACGTGAAGGAGCTGCGGAGCTTCCTCGGGTTGTGCTCATACTACCGCAGGTTTGTGAAAGGCTTCGCTACGATTGCTGCACCACTGCACCTCCTGACGAAGAAGGGGCGCAAGTTTGAGTGGACAGCGGAAACTCAGGTTGCCTTTGAGAAGCTCAAGGAGGCCCTCATCAGCTCGCCCGTACTCACCTACCCAGACCCCTCTAAGCCTTTTATACTGGATTGTGATGCCAGTGATGAGGGGATTGGTGGAGTGCTGTCCCAGGCATGTGCCGACATGGAACGGGTTGTGGCCTACTTCAGCAAGAAGCTCACCCCAGCCGAGAAAAACAATTGCGTGACCCGGAAAGAACTCCTGGCAGTAGTCAAGAGCCTTGACTTTTTCCATGCTTACCTGTACGGTGCAACTCTCACCATCCGCACGGATCAAGCTGCATTGCGGTGGTTGAAGTCACTGAAAAACACTGAGGGCCAGCTTGCTCGCTGGATAGGTAAACTAGAGCAACATGACTACACTATTGTGCATCGATCTGGGCTAACACACGGTAACGCGGACAGCTTGAGCCGGCGCCCCTGCCAACCTGAGTGTCAACATTGCCTCCAGAGGGAAAGCGTCCAGAATATGTGCCGCCGCACTACAGTGGAACAGACAGCGGAGGTGCCATGGGAAGACTTGGGAAAACTGCAGCGGGAGGACCGAGATCTGAGACCAATTATGGAGTGGCTGAGTTAGTCGTCAACGCGACCTGGGTGGGAAGTAATCTCGAGAGAAAGCCCTACCACCAAGAATTACTGGACTCAGTGGGACACTCTTCAGATAGACGACGGGGTGTTGCAGCGACGCTGGGTCTCTCATGATGGTCTTGACCACTACTGGTCCACGGTGCTATCTGTGAAGTCCCGGGAAGGCGTCTTGAAAGAAATGCACGACAGCATCACCAGCGGACACCTTGGGGTAAAGAAGACACTGAGTCACCTGCGCCAAAGGTTCTACTGGGTTGGCATGAGGAAGGACGTGGAAGAATGGTGTCACGCGTGTGAGGTGTGCTGTGCAAAGAAGGGCCCCAAGAAGCGTCACCGTGCCCCATTGCAACTATACCAGGCTGGAGCCCCCATGGAACGGGTGGCAGTGGATATAGCAGGACCCTTGCCTCTGACGACGAACGGAAATAGGTACATCTGCGTCATAATGGATTACTTCACCAAGTGGCCGGAAGCCTACGCCATCCCTGACCAGGAAGCCACTACCATCGCCAAGGTTTTGGTGGAGGAGTTCTTCTGTCGCTTCGGTGTGCCTAACGAGCTCCATTCCGACCAGGGTAGGAATTTTGAGTCAACAGTCCTTGCTGAGTGCTGCAAGCATTCTGGGTATCAAGAAGACCCGGACCACCCCTCTGCACCCACAGTCAGATGGAATGGTGGAGAGTTTTAATTGGACGTTGGGCCAGGAGTTGGCCAAGCAGTGCAACAATGATCAGTCTTCATGGGATCAGAAGCTACCTGCGCTTCTCATGGCCTACAGGTCTGCCGCCCACGAGACTACGGGGTATTCACCGGCAAAGCTGATGTTTGGACGTGAGCTGCGATTGCCGGTGGACCTACTGACAGGAAGGCCTCCTGGGGAAAGCCTTCCAAGGGACGCCTCCAGTTTTGCCCGTCAACTAAAAGAACGGCTGGAAGAGGTGCACCATCAAGTCCGTGGTGCCTTGAAGTTCTCCGGGGAGGCCATGAAGCGCGGTTACAATATATGGGCAAGCCACGTTGACTTCAAGGAAGGAGACCAAGTCTGGCTTTACAACCCGCAGAGGAAGAAAGGACAGTCTCCGAAGTTACAGAGCCCCTGGGAAGGCCCTTTTACTGTGCTAGAACGACTCTCCGACGTGACTTACCGAATCCGGAGAACGGAAACGACCAGGCCGAAAGTTGTCCACGTCAACCGCCTATGGAGGTACCACGGTCCGGGAAATTACACCTGGAACAACTACAGACAACCAGCAGCCGACGAAAACGCAAGGGACGTCCAGGACCGAGAGGAGGTCGACGACGACATAGGCCTTCTGGACCTTTCAGCCGAGGGAGATAACCTCCCGGCTTCGGCAGATGTTCCAGGGACACCCCAAGAAGCGGACGACGACGACGCGCAGCAGGAGATAGACGCGCAGGAGACACCGAGCAGAAGACAGAGACAACGCAGGCGTCCACAGCGATACGACGATTATTATGTTTTTGATTAATTCTCTTATGTTTGTATATAGTTAAGTGTGTGATCGGGACGATCACAATTAAGAGGGGGGGATAGTGTTGTGCTGGAAGCTTCCCCCGGCGTCCATGGGGCTCTGGAAGGCTCCGGGAAGAGCGAGCAGGGGGGGCGGGGAGCAAAGCCCCGTCCGCGCCCATGAGTTGCGGAAGTGTTGCCAACTCGCACATACTTTTGCTACATGTTCTTGTATGATCTAAAATATACTGTAACATTCTAGACTGTACTGTTCTGGATATATATAGGAGAAGAGGGCGAGAGGAGTGCAGTCCCAGTCATAGTAAGCTAGTGGTAAGTGAAGATCGAGTCAGAGTGAAGTGTACTACTGAGGAAGAATATTAAACTACAGAAGCTGTGCAAGGTGTTTACATATCTCCCTCCCACGGAGTCTCCTGACGGCGACACGGAACCCAAGTAACACGTCCGGCATAACAATACTATAACTGAGACAGGGGTTCTCACGAGCGACATCGCCCCTTTCAGGTGCGCCAAAGGCAAGCCTGACTGATGGGAACCTGGGCGTCGCCCAGACCAAGGCCAACATGCAGCAGTAAACACTCAAGAAGGTGCGGTGGCAGTGTTGCAAGTATGGATACGAAAGTATCCTTTGGATACTTTTTGATGTTACTGGTACGTTTTTACGACGATGAGCAAAAGGATACGAAATTTTATGAATGGCCAAAAATGGATACATTTTGCTACTTTTTCTAGAGAATTGGATACTTTTCAATATCCACTTTATTATTTATTATTTTTGGCAAATGTGAAAGCCAACCAAAACCCATAATTACTACATCGCTCCTAATTAGGTAATATTAACCACTTCGTAAGGGTGAAGATTGGGGAGTAAATTCAATAAACACGTCAGTGACGTCATTGGCTTGTTGACTCGTTCTGTACGCGTCCGAGAGTCGGGAGAGCGGCCGTCCACCCGAAGTGCTAAAGCCAGTGTCTGGCTGACTGTGTTGGCGGCAGTAACAGTGTTGCTAAAGACAAAAAGAATGTCTCTCTTACGCTGGCTTCAGAAAGGTAATAGTAATATTTATTAAAGTTTGTGATAAGGTATTATGAGTAGCTAACAATAACATATCGTAATAGTTTGTCTGTGGGGTGGCGTGCTTGGCTATCACCACCACGGCACCACCACCACCTCCACCTCACACAGACAATTGCTAAAATAACCCAGCACTTCGCAATCCTTGCACTGCCTCAAAGCACTACATAATGAAAATATCTAGTGCTAACATCTTGCAATATTCGTGTTTTGCTTATAGCATTAACCCTTTTATCCTCTTGACTACTGGGAAGATAGGTAGACTATATTTTTCCGGGTGATTTTAGCCCCCACAACTGTTTTGGGAATAATTCATAGATCAGAAGACATTTTCATGTAGCAGGTTTTAAAGTGCCACATGTGGCACATGTCATGTGCCATGGCCACCCCCTTATTGTGTTGTGGCCCAGGATGGCGGATGACCCAATCAAAGGGTAATGCTCCAAATGTGTAATGTATACAACATTTCTCCACTCCTAGGCAGCAATAAGCAGCTTTGCTGCCAACCGTATGACGTATATAACATAATGGTAAGAAATAATTTATTTGTAATCACATTTTTCATGAATTATAGGGCATATCGTAAAAAAAAAAACTATTGGATACTTTTTGGATACTTTTTTGCATTACATGCATACTTTTTGTATATTTTGGATACGTTTTTGGATACATTTATATTTTTCTCACTTGCAACACTGTGCGGTGGGGAGTTCTGGCCGCGCAGCCAGAGCGAGTGGACGTGCTGAACTTCTTCTCCCTGAGCCGGCTACTTCTGAGCTGAGCACAAGCCCCGACTGGTGGGAGCAGTGTACCCACTGCTACCCGCCATGGCTTCCCTATCAGGGGGGCCGCCTGCACCCAACGCCTGCACCGGAGACGAGCAGGGGAAGGACGCAGAGATGGAGGAGGTCTCGTCAGACCCCGAGGGCCTCCCCCAAAACAAGAGGCAGCGGACGACGTCATCGTCGTCAACACCGATAGAGACCCAGGAGAACCTGGGCCCCAAGGCTGCCTCTCTCCCCAGCCCCCCACCGTACACCAGCGCCTCCTTCCTGCTCCGGGCCAAGTCTGGGGCCCAGGTTTTCAATAACCCCAAGAAGGTTGCCCACGCCCTCAGCTCCTCTCCTATAGGCAAGTATGTCTTGGAGGGGGAGCTGCGCTCCCTGGGAAACGGCTCAGCACTAGTCGTTAAGGTATATGAGCACAACCTCCTAAAGGTGCCAGACCTCACCAAGCCTTCCTTCCAACTGGGTGAATGGGAGGTCACCAGCCGCAGGGCCGAAAAGGACGATGACTCCTACCAATATGCCAGGGTGGGCCCACTGGGGGATGAAACCACCATGGAGGACATCCAGTCGGCCTTCAGGATCCTAGACGGTGCTGGAGGTGAGTGCGTAGAACTCGCCTGGATCCCGCCACACTTCCTGCCAAGGACCACCACAGGCAAGTGGATCCGCATGAAAGTGCGAGGGGAGCTCCCGAAGAAGATCTCTATCTCTGGGCTAGTATACTGGCCGAGGCCCTTTCTCCTCCCCCTACTACGATGCCCAGGGTGTATGAAGGTAGGCCACAGCATCTTTACATGCAGGTCAGCAACACGGTGTGCCCGGTGCAGTGGCCCCCACCCTTCCAAGCAGGGAGACATCGCCTGCACCCGCCCATATCACTGCTTCCAGTGTGGCGGACCACATGGCCCCAGATCCAACAGGTGCCCCTACAACCTTGAGGCCCAGCAGCTCCACACCAGGCTGATGGGGGAGGGGCGGGCACTCCATGAGGTCAACAAACAGCTGCGAGAGCACCAGGTACCCAAGCCCCACCCTACCCCTCGACCAGCGTCACCGCCACCACAACCTACACGTCTTCCTGCAAGACTCGTCCATGAGGGCCTCACTTTCGCCGGCATTACCACCAGTAACAGGTATGCCCTGGAAGAGGAACACCTGGAGGAACCTGCCTACATTGACAACCCAGCGCCAATAGACCCGGCTCGCCCCGCACACCGCAGACCCCAGGGGCAGCCCCGCCGTTGGCCAAGCGTCTCCACCCCTCACCAACACAGGGGATTCTACCACGACACAACAGCGGTGGAGGTCCACCAGCCCCATCACCCCCCAACACCACACAGAGCCTCTGCACCCCGTGATAGAGGCGGCAGTCCCTCAGACCCCTCGCACATCAAGCCCATGAGACAGAGACAGCGGCCTCCCTCATGTAGCCCAACCACTACCACACTCAGCCGGACCACCCACGTCAGCCACCACAACGTCATCATCCTCCACACCGCCAGGTCAGGAGGAATTCATCCCCACATTATTTTCCCTCCTCACAAGGGGCTACCACCTATACCAGATGGGTTCTCCGCTAAAGGATATCATACGTAGCCTGTGGCCCTCCGTCTCCGCTCATGTCACTACTGTTGCAGTAATGGCCTCACCTCACTCCTATGGAATGCCAGGTCTCCTCAGGAAGACTCAAGAATTCCAAACCTTCCTGAAGGACACACTACCCTCGGTGGTCGGGGTGTGTGAGACCTGGCTTCCCCCCCACCTCACCCTCACCTTACCAGGGTATGCTATCATCAGGGAGGATCACCAGCAGGGACGGGGCGGTGGAGTCCTTCTTGCCCTCAAGGAAGAGCTGGTTCACACACAGCTCAGGCCTCCCAGATGGCCGGGTGGTTGCCTGGAGGTAGCCGCTGCCAGGGTTGGGCTACAGAGGGGCTGGCTTACCGTGGCGGTGTGCTATAACCCAGGGGGAGCGGCCACCTACCAAGAGCTGGATCACTACTTCTCCTCCCTCCCACCCCCAGTGTTAGTCATGGGGGACTTCAACGCCCACCACCACTGCTGGGACCCCAACCTGCCTCCACTCCACAGGCACACCCCAGGTACTGCCCTATTTCAAGCCCTCCAAACCTCACCACACCTGTGCCTCCTCAGCCCACCGGGCCTGGCCACAAGATACGACCCCCACACTGGGGCAGCCTCGGTCCTAGATCTGTACCTAGGAGATGCAGCTCTCGATACCCCTGTCTTCACAACTGGACCGTACATGGGAAGTGACCACCTCCCCATCATGGCCTCTTTCCCACTGACCACTCCCAGACCCCATCCGGGCTGCTTACCCAGGTGGAACTTAACAGCAGCAGCTTGGCCAAAATTCCAGGCAGCCCTGAAAAGCCCCCCAAATCTCTCCACCCGACTGATTGGGGAAGCAACACAAGCCCTCCAAGAGACACTGGAGGCGGCAGGGCAGGCAGCCTTCCACCTCATCACCCGCCGCACCCCCCGCCGCCCTGGGAAGGCTTGGTGGAACGACGACTGCCACCAGGCGGTACAAACCCGGCGCAGAGCCTGGAACCAGTGGCGCAGAACACCAACGCCACAAGCAGGCCAGGAGTACCGCCGCCTTGACGCCATCTGTGCCAAGACCATCCTTCAGGCAAAGAGGCAGGCATGGGGAGCCCACTGCTCCTCCCTCTCTTTCTCTTCTTCCACCAAGAGAACATGGGACTTCCTACATGCCATGGAAGGCAGAAAAGGGCGACAACCACTCCCCATCACTGATCACTCTCAACCCCAGCTGGACGACCGGCAAAAGGCTGAGGTACTGGCTACCCATTACAAGGCGAAAATAGGAGTGGCTCCTACACTCCAACCACCCCAGGATCTCCATACCTCCATCAACACAGCCATGCAAACCCCAGGCGTCCCAGAGCTCACACAGCCCTTCACCATGGCGGAGACAACCCGAGCGAGGGACTCTCTACGTTCCGGGAAAGCCCCAGGCCATGACCGTATTCCATACGAGTTCCTCCAGCATCTCCCCCCAAACATCCAAGTGGACCTCCTTAACATCTTCAACACCAGCTGGCAAACAGGGGAGTTCCCACCTGGTTGGAAACGGTCCATCCTGATACCCGTCCCAAAGCCCGGCAAGGACCCAACACTCCCATCATCTTACAGGCCAATCGCACTTCTCTCTTGCGTTGGCAAGATGATGGAGCGTATGGTAGCTACCCGACTATCCTGGTGGGTGGAGGAGAAGCGTTTGATGAGGGAGGAGCAGTGCTTCCGCCCCACCAAGCACCCTTGACATCCTGGCACAGATGGAACACCACATCTGTGACACCTACCGCCAGCACCAGGTCATGTCAGCCCTCTTTGTAGATCTAGAGGGGGCCTTTGACACTGCATCACATGAGGGAATCACTTACAAGCTGGCTGGCATGGGGGTCACTGGCACCACCCTCACCTGGGTCAAAGATTTCCTCTCCAGTCGCTCATTTCAGGTGGCGGTGGGAGCCTCCATGTCAACACCGCACCCCATACAAAGAGGAGTGCCACAGGGCTCCATCCTCAGCCCCCTCCTTTTTAACATCCTCATGACAGACCTCCAGATCCCTCACCATTCACACCTTCTCCTATACGCTGATGATATCACTCTCATCAGCAGGGCAGCACACTGGCAGAGTCTCAACAACATCTTCAGGAGGCTGCAGCAGCACTTGAGGGCTGGATGACCACCTGGGGCCTTACCATCAGCCCCCAAAAAAGCGCCCTCATGTGCTTCACCTTGAAGCGACTGCCAGCACCACCTACAGTGTCCCTGAAAGGCACACCCGTCCCCTACACCCGGACACACACCCTCCTGGGGCTGAGAATGGAGGGACCTCGCCTAACCTGGGCCAGTCAGGTGGCACACCTGAGCACCTCCTGCAATAAACAACTGGACATAATGAAAAGGATTACCGGCACTAGATGGGGGGCTGACCGTGACCTGCTCCTGAATTACTACAAGACCACCATCAGAGCAAGAATAATGTATGGCAGCAGCATATATGGGGCAGCGGCTCCCTCTACCCTTTCCAAACTGGATACAATCCAGAATGCTGCCCTGAGGATAGCAATGGGGGCAATGCGGTCCTCCCCTGTTCTCCCTCCATGCAGAGAGTGGCATCCCCCCTCTAGCTACCCACAGAAAGGAGGTGCTATGCCATCATTACCACCGCATCAGGAGCCTGCCACCCACCCACCCTCTCTCCAAGCAGCACAGCACCTCAGGGGTGGACCAGGATGCTCCAGTCTGGCTCCCTGGAGCCCGCCAACCCCTTCTAGTAAGGGCACTATTGGTGCACCTCACCCTCCACCTCACTCCACCACCACCACAACCTATCAGGCCACACTCCCCCATCCCACCCTGGCTGGACATATCCCACATGGTGTCCCTGCATATCCCTGGCCTCCCTCCTAAACCATCCTCCAGCATTGTGGCGGCCACACACTTCCTCCAACTCGACAGGACACTCTACCACCACCACCTGAAGATCTACACGGATGGGTCACACTCCCATCGCCACCCTCCACGGCATCAGCCATTTATGACCCCAGAACCAGCACCTGCAGGACGTGGAGACTCCCCCCTGAGACAGACGTCCTGACGGCCGAGCTGTACGCCCTGCACCAGGCCCTCGCACACCTCCACACCACCCATGCCAGGGGCAAGGCAGTCATCTATACAGACTCCCTCTCGTCACTTCACCTCCTCCTCCCCGCCACCCAACATCCTCGACGGCCCTGGCCCACACCACCCAGCGAGCCCTTCTCCTCCTAACATCTGAGGGGTGGAGGTCACCCTGCAGTGGGTGCCCTCACACTCAGGCATAAAGGGCAACAACATAGCAGACGCCGCCGCCAAGATGGCCCTGGCGGACGTAAACATCACGCCGCTCCCCCTGCCACTCTCCACGGCCAAACGCCTAATTTCCCGCACCTGCCGCGCCTCCTGGGACGACACGCTCGCCAACACCCTCCGCATCACCTCCATGGGTCAATACCGCACCAACTCCTCCCCACAGCCGTGGGTACGGAAAACGTCCCGCGTCCTAGACGTGGCCTTGACGCGCCTTCGCCTGGGCCACACACGCCTCGGCGCTCACCTCCACCGCCTGCGCCTCGTCCCCGACCCTCACTGCCCCTGGTGCAGGACCGCTGAGGACACCATTGAGCACCTGCTGCTGCACTGCCCCCGCCACCACTCCCAGCGAGTGCTGCTCCGGCACCAACTCCGCGCCCTGGACGTGCCCACCTTTGACCTGCCCACGCTGCTGGCGGCGGCAGGAGTCCACCCATCACGACAAGAAGCTGTCCTCCGCCTCACCTGCGCCTTCCTTAGGAAGACGAGGCAGCTGACGCGCCTGTGAAGCCCTCACAGGACGACACCAGGGCTCATGTGAGCGACTAGATCGCCGCGGCCCTAAACAACAACAACAACAAAGGTGCGGTGGGCTGCAGTGTGACAGCTGCCAGGTGTGGCACCACATCAAGTGTGAGCAGGTGGAGGATGGGGTGTACGAGGCGCTGAAGAGGCAGGAGGGCACCCTGTGGTTCTGCACACCCTGCAACCCCAAGGTAAGGCAGACCATTAGGGAGGCTGACCAGATCATGAAAGAAAACAAGGAGATGAAGAAAGAGCTGCATGGCCTGAAGGAGAAGAATGATCTGATGGTTAAGAAGATGGAAGAGATAGAAGAGAAGTGGAAGGAGAGGGAGAACAAGATGGAGGAGGAGAAGGGAGATCTTAAGGCAGAGCTGAGCAAGTGGAAGAAGATGAATGATAAATTGAAAGAGAATTTTGAGAGTTTTGAAGAGAAAATGAGGGTGAAAGAGGAGGAGATGGTGAGGAGAGTGACTGAGAGAGTGTTTGAGAACCTGGAAGAGAGGGAGGAAAGAGAGAAGAGAAAGAAGAATGTGATCATGTTTAATGTAAGGGAAAGCAGTAAGGATGATGCAAGAGAAAGGGAGATGGAGGACAAAGAGCTGTGTGAGTATGTGTTCAAGGACAAGCTTGGAGTGGAAGGAGCTCAGGTAGAAAAGGTGTACAGGCTGGGAGGGAGAGGGAGAGAGCAGCCACTAGTGGTATGTCTGAGTGACGTGTATGCAAAGTGGGGAGTGATTAAGAGAGGCAAAGAGCTGAGTTATGTACGAGAGGAAGAGATTAAAAACATGAGGATTGGTGTAGATAAAACAAAGAAAGAGAGAGAGGAAGATGCAGTGCTAAGGGAAGAGCTACAAGAGAAAAAGAAGGGAGGGAGGCAAATGGATAATAAAGAAAGGCAGGGTTGTGAGGGTGGCAGAGCATCAAGGTAGGGAATGAGATGGGGAAAGAAAAGGGGAGGGGGAAGTATTTGCAGCAGTGAAAGTTTTGAATGTGCAGGGGTTAACTAAAACTAAGGGGAAGGAAGTGGAGGAATTAGTTAAGGGCAATAGTATAGTTTCTTTAACGGAAACCCAGAAAAAATGTAGGGAGGTTAATTTTGGCGATAAATTTGAAGTCTTAGACAATATGAGAGAGGAAAAGGACAGAAGGGGAGGAGGACTAATGATTATTTACAGAAAAGGAAAAGGAACAACTTTATGTAAAATAGAAACAAAATGTAAGGATGTATTACACACAATAGGAAAAATAGGAAAATGGGAGGTTAGATTAGTGTTAATATACTTTAGTGTTAGTGATGTAGAGAGAAACAAGGAAATAACACAAGAAATAGAAAAAATAATAGAGGAAAACCCAGAGCCTTTGATGATAATGGGTGACTTCAATGGACATGTGGGGTTCAAGGGAACACAAAAAGTAAACAGGAATGGGGAAGTGATTATACAATGGATGGAAAAATATGGATTGATTATGTTAAATGATGACGAGAGGTGTGAGGGAGAAGTGACATGGAGCCAAGATGGACAACAGAGTGTAATAGATTATGTATTAGTGACAGACAAGGTGTACAATAGGTTCCATAAAGTGAGGATAGATGAAAAAAAGGAAGAATATGACCTTTCAGACCATAACCTGATAGAGGTGGAATTAAGGGTAAAAGAAGAAAAGAGGAGTTCAAGAAAATGATTGGATTGAGAGGGAGTACTATAAAACAGATAAATCATCGCTAGAAAACTTTAGGAAAAAGCTAGAAGAAAGTGTGACGAGGAATAAGGGGGACAGTATAGGAGAACTGGAGAAAAAAATGAGAGAAACAGCAGATGCAGTGCTAAAAAGTGTATATAGAAGAAGAGAGAAAAAGCTAGGGGACGGCGAGGAACCAGCATGGATAAACGAGGAAATAAGGAAAGAAATAAAAGAAAGGAAGAGGTTAAACAGAAATAGGAGAAATGCAAAATGCAAAGAAGAGGAAGAAAGGTGGCAAAAATTATATGTAGAACAAAGAACAAAGGTACAATTAAAGATAAGGAAGGAAATGTACAAACAAGAGGAGAAGATAACAAAGGAAATTAAGGATAAGAAAGATGGAGGAAAAAAGATGTGGGAGTATATAAGAATACTTAAAGGGGAAAAGGTTAAGGATAAAGACACTTTAAGGATATATGGGGAGGACGGAGTGGAGCTGGAGAGAGGAAAGGTAGGGGAAGAAGTAAAAGGTTTTTGGAGTGGAGTGTACAGAAAACTTGGAAATGATATAAAGGAAGTTTGGAACACAGAGAAGAGAGAGGAGTATGTAAGGGAGTATGAACAGGTAAAAAAGGACATAGAGGAAAACCAGGCTGTAAGGTTGGAGGATATTAATGAGCTGAGGGCAGTGGGGTGGCAGCACACTGAAAAATGTGGACTAGAAGTGAGAGAACACATGGAAATGACAAGAAGGGTGAAGGGGGGATTCATCTATCTGGAAGAAGAAAGCATAAGGGAAGATAGAGTAACTAAATGTATCAATAGAATGAAGAATGAAAAAGCAGTTGGAACAGACAAAATAAAGCCAGAAATGTACAAAGAATTTGCAAAAAGTAAAGTATTACGGAAGGTGTTGGTTGAAGACCTTGGGGCAGTATTAGAGACAGGGAGGATACCAGAGGGATGGAGGGACTCTAGGACAGTCATGTTACCAAAGAAGTGTAGACCAAAGGTTAAAGAACTAAGGCCAATAGCTCTGACAAATGTAGGGTACAAGCTAATGATGGCTGTGATTAGAACTAGCTTGGAAGACCACATTAGGATAAATGGTATAGGATACACAGGCAGGATTCACAGAGGAAGCCGGATAGAAAACAACCTATTTATTCTAAGATATTGTGTAGAAGGAGCATATAAGATGAGGAAACCATTGATAGTAATCTCGATAGATTTTGCAAAGGCCTATGATAGTGTAAGAAGAGATAAGTTAATAGAAGTTTTAAAGGATAGCAAGGTAAACCCAGATATAATTAACTTCATAGCAGGAGTTTATGTAGGAGATAGAACTAAGATAGAGATAGATAAAGAAGAGGAGGAGATAGAAATAGAAGTGACCAGTGGGATTAGACAGGGATGTACTGCCTCAACTACACTGTTTAAGATGATTACTTTTAAAATAATTCAGGAGCTAGAGGAGCTAGAATGTGGGTACAAAGATGAGGCATTCAGGATTACCTCACTCTTTTTTGCAGATGATGGCATGCTTTTGGCAAATAGTGTAGGGAAGCAGTACAGGTGATAGAGAAGATGGAGACTATAGCTAAAGAATATGGACTAGAAGTAAATACAGAAAAGCAATATTATCATTTTAATATGGAAAACAAACCAGAAAATATAAGGGCATTAGTGTTGGGGATATAATTAAATATTTAGGAATAATAGTCAATGACAAGAGGAACTGTTTTCAAATGCAAAGGAAGAAATGTTCAGGAAAGCGATAAGGATAGGAAATATGACATACAATGTAATTGAAAAGAGCTGTTCAAGAATGTTAATAGGAAAGACTTATTGGAAAAATGTTGCACTGCCATCCATCCTGTATGGGGTAAATATAATAAACATCACAAAGACAGACATAAAAAAGTTGCAGAGGATAGAGAGTGGGGTGTATAGGAAGATTTTGGGGACACCAACCTATGCACAAGAAGCAGCACTCGGGGGGGAAAGAGGAACCTTCATTGGATAAGGGAGGGACAGTGGAAGTACTTAAGGTATGTTTTCGTGGAAGGAAATGATTTGGTGAGAAAGGGTGAGAGGAGATGATAGAGAAGAGACAAAGTAGGTGGGTGAAAGATTTGTTGAATGAACTGAGAACAACAGAGGGACTGAGTGTGAGTAATGAGACAAAGGAGAGTATAAAGCAGAGAATGAGAGAGGTGGATACAAGAGAGTGGAAGAGGCAAATGAATGAGAAAGCAAGCCTTAAGATATATAGAAAATGGAGACAGGAGTTGGGAGGACAAGAGGAAGTATACACCAACAACCAAGCCTCAGAAGTGCTATTCAGATGCAGGACAAACAACATGCAATTAAAAGACAGAAACAGACACAGGCAAGAGGAAACCAAGTGTGACATGTGTGAAGCTGAACACGAAGACCTGCGACACTTCCTGCTCTGGTGCCCGGCCTATGCAGAGGAACGAATAAAGTGCGTGAGGCTGCAACAGCCTTACGAGGAAGAAGAGGATGACACCATTGGAAAATTTTTATTTGAAAATGAACACACCGAACAAACGAAAACAACAGTACACAATTTTTGGACAATAAGAGAAAAAAGAATGAAAGAAAAAGGAAAACAATAGACCCAGACAGTAGACACATCAGGGAGTGCCGTTACAAAGGCAAAACTCCCGACCGACTACTACTACTACTACTACTTTGAAGCTGCGTTGTGGGGGATTGCCTGTGGCAGGGTGTGTGAAGAGGAAGGAAGGAGAAGGCCAAAAGGGTGGTATGTGTGTCGTTCTCAGGGGTAACAATGGATAAGCACAAACACTCACTAGTTTTAATTAGGACTTAATTAAGGTGTGGAATGGTGGAGTCTGTGTTTCCCCATGTGGGTGGAAACAATTATGATGTTGGTGCTACTTATTCCCATGTGTGCATGTTAGTTTAAGGTGTTAATGTTAACCTGTGTTCATGGTATTTATAAGTGTAATTAGTGATGTAAGATACGTAAGCTAACCTCAAATCAGTGGACCCTGTCCTATGACCCTTAGTTCGCCATCGGAATCTCTACACAATAATTACCTCAAGTAACATTCTTAAAGTCGCGTTACCTATATTACTTGGACAGGTGATGATCCTGTGTGCGATAATGGTGCCTAAGACTGGGTGAATAAACTACTAATTTTACTCTGTGGTTTAAATGATCAATAATTAATTCTAACTATCACCAGTGCCATAAAACTACCCCTGGAAATGCACAAAGCTCTCATGAAAGCCTTCTTAAAAATGTTTTTCTCAGGTTTGTGGTACAGAATTAGGGTCAAACTATCACCAGTACCATAAAACTACCCCTGGAAATGCCCACAACTCTCATGAAAGGCTTCTTAAATATATGTCTCTCAGGTTTGTGGTACGGAATTAGGGTCAAACTATCACCAGCGCCATAAAGCTAGCCCTGGAAATACCTAGGAAAGCCTTGTCCCCTATATAAAGTTGTGTGGTGAAGTGTTTAGTAGTATGAGGCAACACCACTGAGGCAGCCTTGTGTGTGGGCAGGGTTTGGCTCAACACCCACTAGCTCTTGTTCTTATCAGTCCACCTGTTTGACAAGCCTCCCGGCCTGGGGGACTGGTTTGTGACCCCAGTGATGGTCGTTACATCACTACAACCATGCCTAAATGCTGTAGTGTTGTAGTGATGTAATGTTGGGGTAAGGAATTTTATTAGAAGCACGATAATGAGAGACAATTACTGTCCATTACAACTTGTCTAAATCTGAATAACTTATCACAAGACTTGGCCATAAAGTTTACTGAACATTACAAATTAAAACCAAAATAATATACTTGTATTTAATTACTCACTTACTTTTAAATGATCTTTTGGCATCAAAGAATGTAAAGTTACAAAAGGTCGTTTTAGACTTACAATGGAGGAAGAAATAATAGTGTATGTGTGTGTGATGAATGACGTAAAAGTTTTCTGTACTGACACTTTAAATGGATTAATTTCCTTAAAATGGTCGTCATGAATCTTGGAATTAGTTTAATTATTACATTTTCTTGATTTTCCCTCTCATGGTACTTTTTCAACACCATTACTGAACTTACTTCAAAGGCTAATAAACTAATTTGCTGTAGCCAGGATTAAAAAATCAATAATGAGGGAAGGACAGTGGGTGGACAGACTCCTGGGCCATCTCAGCACTCAAGCAGAACTCATTGGACAAGGCTTTCCCAGGAGCTGTGGGAGGCATTTCCAGGGGTAGTTTTATGACTGTTGGTAGTGTGACCCTTCCTCTGTACCAGGAACCTCTATAGAACACATTTGACAAAACTCTCCCAGGAGCTGTGGGAGGAATTTCCAGGGGTAGTTTTATGACTGTTGGTAGTGTGACCCTTCTGCTGTACCATGAACCTCTATACAACACATTTGACCAGGCTTTTGGAGGAGTTGTGGGCCTTTTCAGGGATAGTTTTTTTACTCTGGTGGTCGTGTGACCCTTCCTCTGTACCTTGAACCTAAGAAACACACATTTGCCAAGACTTTCCTAGGAATTTGGGGCATTTCCAGGGGTAGTTTTGTGACCCTGTGATAGTGTGACAAGCTTTCGTAGGAGTTGTGAGCATTTTCAGGGGTAGTTTGATGACCCAGGTGGTAGTTTTAACTTTCTCTTTACCATGAATCTTAAAAAAAGATGCGCGATAACTTGATTGAACTTATTGACCTTTGGAAGAGGCTGACATTAGGGTCTGCCTCATAGATCTCAGGAAGGAAAGTTTGAGACGTACCTTGAATCGGATCCTTGACGATAGTAGACTCCATGGCTGGGGTTCCTTACTCCTTGTCTTCCTCAAATTCCAGACTTTCCTCTCATATGTTAATTTTTCCTCCTCTGTGATGTAGGTTTCTCTCTCTCTCTCTCAGTTCTAATCATTCCTTTATTTAGTTCTGTTTTATTTATATTTATCCTCATCGTCTCCTCTGTTTTACTTACCTTAATCTCTCTCCTCCTCCTCCTCCTCACTTCCCTCCTCTACGTATAGGTGTTGTTAGTACCTCAGTGTCTTTCTTAATGATTATTTCGTCTATATATCATTCCCTGTTATTTCTGTCATTCCATTCCTCCTCAGTGCGTAACATACGAGACATCCAGCCAAGATTGGGTTTAAGTGACCTGTTCTCGAGTATATTAAGGGTCGATTCCTCCCCCCAGAACACTTATAAGACTCCCGACCCCTTGCTTTTACTATATACAAGGTCTCTTATGCCTATCTTAACTGGACGTCTTGTAGTTTGTGTAAAATTTGCTTCAGCCGTCATAGATTTCACCTTCTCTGTTCTCTTTTTGTGTGTTGTTCAGGCTTCTCTTGTCGATATATTTCATTTGCCGTTTTGGTAATGATTTAGACCTTTGTTATACGTCTACGCTCTCATTACCACTCCTCTCAACTTTTCCTTGTTTTGATTCTTCTTTTAACTCATCTTTTATTCCCCCTTTTTGTATTTTTTTTACTCATCATTATGACTCATCTTTTACTATCAACTTCTCTTTCCATTCCTCTTCTAACAGCTTTTGTTAAGAACTTTAAACATTTTACTTGCTATTATATTGATATGTTATAGTATATATATATATATATATATATATATATATATATATATATATATATATATATATATATATATCTATATATATATCTATATATATGCAAAAAGTGAGCCATATATAGTTTTTCTAAAATTAACAATTTTTTTTTTTTTTTTGTCAATTATTTATTAAATAAATAGAGCACATTTCCTTCACTAAGAGGCTGATTCTGCAGGAACTTGACATCTTGGCGTTCTTTCTTCTTCCAGAGTGTGCAGTGTGCCGTAGGCAGACCAAGACGCCAGAGATGTCCGTTCAGCCATTCAATTCTGCCGAGGGAAAGAAGTCATGTTAGTCAACTCTGATGACTTGTACTTTTCTCTGTGGACTCTGCTAGTGACTGTTCTGTAAGCCAGTCATGGAAGATGTGAACTGTATCTGTACTATGAAGTCTTATAAATAAAGTTAAGGGCCACACCTATGACTTTATCTTGCCCCAAAACCATTTAGCTAATCTCCGGACACTTTTTTAAGTATAATTGACTTAGGTACATTTTTCGGGCTACTTTTAATGCAAATTATAGCATTTTTGAGCCGTAAGCTGATATATCTAGTTACTCTGATCTTTTTAAAGGCTAATTCTATATATATTAAAGGGAGACACCTACCGAACGGGCGCAAGCCACTCCCAGTGAGGTATATATGGGAGGTGAGAAGGGAGCTGAAGCCCTCCAAAGACCCTTCCCATGTCCTCACTAACTGTTTCCCTATTGTCTCACCAACACCGGAGAGTAGTTCAGCATGCTCTCTAAAGACAGATCCTCTCTTTATCCACACCACACTACATTCACACAACATATACACCTTTCCCCAAAATTAAAATTTCAAAATGGCGCACCTACACCAAGCCTCGGAGTCCCCGCCTGGGGGGGGGACCACAAATTCCCCCAGGGAGGACTCCCCTTCTGGCTGCCGACCCGAGAGGTGTCTTGATAATTCCTCGAACCTCTTTCTTCTCAATTTCTGCAACATTCGCGGTCTTCGCTCTATTTTTCATTCTGTGGAACATCATCTCCTCCTCTAAACCTCACCTTCTCTTTCTTACCGAAACACAGGTTTCTGAGGCTACTGACAGCAATCTCTACTCTGTTCCCTCCTACTATCTCTATCCTAAATTTCAATCCAAAGCTGGATGTTGCGCCTACGCAAGAACGACATCACTTGCTCTCGTGCCCACGACCTTGACTCTTCTGAATCTTACACCAACTGGCTAAGACTTAATTATCATTATATTACTAAATACATTTGTTATGTTTGTCTCTCACCTAACTCTACCAACTATGTAAAATTCTTTGACTATTTGAATTCTAAAGGAGCACATCTTGACCCACTCTCCCTTCGCTGAAATCTCCATCCTAGGAGATTTCAATTTTCACCACCAGCTTTAGTTTTCATCATCTTTCACTGACCATCCTGGTGAACAAGCCTACAACTTTGCTATCCTCAACGAACTAGAGCAGTTGGTCCAGCACCCTAGGACGTATTCCGACCGCCCTGGAGACTCACCCAACATTCTTGACCTCTTCCTTACCTCATAGCCTTCTGCTGATTCTGTCAAAGTGTTCTCTTCATTGGGCTCCTCCGATTACAATCTTATTTCTGCATCCTGTCCTATCGCTCCTGTACACCCTCTGGACCCAATCAAGAGGCGATGCTTCTGGCATTTTGCTTCAGCTCGGTGGGACGACCTGAGGATGTACTTTTCCGATTTCCCGTGGAATGATTATTGCTTCCAGGATAGAGACCACTCTGTGTGTGCTCAGCGCATCACAGAGGTGATTGTCTCTGGAATGGAGGCATACATTCCTCGTTCTTTCTCTACTCCTCACGCTAAAAAGCCTTGGTTTAATCACGCTTGTTCTCGTGCTGTCAATAATGATAGAGAGGTAGCTCACAAAAGGTACCAGAGCCTTCAAACTAATGCTAATTATGAACTTTACATTTCTGCCCGAAATCGTGCCAAATCTATTCTCCGACTAACCAAAAATTCTTTCATTAATAGAAAATGCCAAAACCTTGCTTTCTCTAACTCTTCCCGTGACTTCTGGCATCTAGCCAAAAACATCTCCTCCAACTTCACTTCTTCATCTTTCCCTCCACTCCTCAGTCCTGATGGCAACACTGCCGTCTCATCTATCTCTAAGGCTGAACTCTTCTCTCAAACTTTTTCTAAAAACTCCACTCTGGACGATTCTGGGCATATTCCTCCTACTCATCCCCCCTCTGACTCCTTTATGCCTGTTATAAAGATTCTTCAAAATGATGTTTTCTATGCCCTCTCTGGCCTCATTCCTGAGAAGGCTTATGGACCTGATGGAGTGCCTCCTATTGTCCTTAAAAACTGTGCCTCCGTGTGTCACCCTGGCTGGTCAAACTCTTTCACCTCTGCCTGTCAACATCTACCTTTCCTTCTTGCTTGAAGTATGCCTTCATACAGCCTGTGCCTAAGAAGGGTGACCGCTCCAATCCCTCAAACTACCATCCTATAGCTTTACTTTCTTATCTATCTAAAGCTTTTGAATCAATCCTTAACCGGAAGATTCAAAAGCACCTTTCCACTTCTGACCTTCTATCTGATCGCCAGTATGAGTTCCGCAAGTGGCGTTCTACTGGTGATCTCCTAGCCTTCTTAACTGACTCTTGGTCATCCTCTCAGCCGTTTCGGTGAAACTTTTGCTATTGCGCTGGACATATCAAAAGCTTTTGATAGGGTCTGGCACAAATCTTTGCTTTCCAAACTACCCTCCTACGGTTTCTATCCTTCTCTCTGTACCTTTATCTCCAGTTTCCTTTCTGACCGTTCTATTTCTGCCGTGGTAGACGGTCACTGCTCTTCCCCTAAATCTATTAACAGTGGTGTCCCACAGGGTTCTGTCCTATCTCCCACTTTTTTTCTGTTGTTCATTGATGATCTACTTTCCAAAACGAATTGTCTTATCCATTCCTACGCCGATGATTCCACTCTGCATTACTCAACTTCTTTTAATAGAAGACCCACCCTACAGGAACTTAACGACTCAAGGCTGGAGGTTGCAGAACGCTTAGCCTCAGACCTTACTATTATTTCCAATTGGGGCAAGAAGAACCTGGTGTCCTTCAACGCCTCAAAAAAACAGTTTCTCCACCTATCCACTCGACACAATCTTCCAAACAACTATCCCCTATTCTTTGACAACACCCAGCTATCACCTTCCTCAACACTAAACATCCTCAGTCTATCCTTAACTCAAAATCTCAACTGGAAACTTCATATCTCATCTCTTACTAAACCAGCTTCCTCGAGGCTGGGCGTTTTGTACCGTCTCCACCAGTTCTTCTCCCCTGCACAGTTGCTGTCCATATACAGGGGCCTTGTCCGCCCTCGTATGGAGTATGCATCTCATGTGTGGGGGGGCTCCACTCACACAGCTCTTCTGGACAGAGTGGAGGCTAAGGCTCTTCGTCTCATCAGCTCTCCTCCTCATACTGATAAGTCTTCTACCTCTTAAATTCTGCCACAATGTTGCCTCTCTTTCTATCTTCGATCAATATTTCCACACTGACTGCTCTTCTGAACTTGCTAACTGCATGCCTCCCCCCCTCCCGCGGCCCCGCTGCACTCGACTTTCTACTCATGCTCATCCCTATACTGTCCAAACCCCTTATGCAAGAGTTAACCAGCATCTTCACTCTTTCATCCCTCATGCTGGTAAACTCTGTAACAATCTTCCTTCATCTGTATTTCCTCCTCCCTACGACTTGAACTCTTTCAAGAGGAGAGTATCAGGACACCTCTCCTCCCGTATTTGATCTTGCTTTCGGCCACCTCTTTTGTTTCTTTTTTTAGGAGCAGGGAGTAGCGGGCTTTTTCTTTTATTATTGTTTTCTTTTTTTGTGTGCCCTTGAGCTGCCTCCTTTGTTGTGAAAAAAAAAAAAAAAAAAAAAAAAAAATAGAGAGAGGCATACATAACCAACTCCAATAGATCTGGACCTCCTCTTTCCTCTTTGGTTTTTAGCTGTGATGAATAGTTTTTGAAATACAGAGGTTAAAAAGAGAGATTGGGCTCCCCAACTGCGCCTGAGGGGATAGTCGCGTCTGCACCACGCGCAAGGAAAGGGTTAAGAAACATGATCTCTGCTGCTACCAGGTTAAAGGTAAAAAAAATAGTTTAAATGTGTCAAACTACTGCCCCTAGGAAGGAGCACAATCACAACAAATGGGGGTAGTTTTGTGAGCCTGATGGTAGTGTGACTTCTTCCATACCCTGAACCTAAAAACACATACTATTTGACACAGTTTTTGTCATAGCTGGGCACGATAACATAAAACCTTATTCCCGATAACCGATAACTGATAATTAAAAACCTTATCGGTGATAACCGATATTCGTTAACTGGAGACAAATATAGGCAATAACCGATACCGATATAAATCCACAATTCCGTTACTAGCTAGCGATAAATCTGATAGGCGACAACGATACTATATTGATATTTCAGATAGAAAAACATAGATGACTTCAAATTTTCATTATCTTTGTTTTAGAAAACTTACAAAACCTGAAAACCACACGTTGACACGTAACATATGGACGGTAATACTAGAAACCCTGAACCGTGTTGTGTTATTTGGCGTCCCCACCGTCAAAAGCTTGTGCTTTGTTTAAACACTGGTCTCTCTTGCACATGTTTCAGACCAGCGTAGACCTGTACAGTCTCACAAAGCTTTTTAACCGTATTGAGAGTTGCTGGCAGTCTTAATCAGACATACAGTACCACTACCACCATCCTCGTTGTTTCTAGAACGACACTCTGTACGAGTTGTATTTATATGTACAGAGTGTCGTTCAGCGAGGATGGTGGTAGTGTATGTCTTATTCAGCCTTCCAGCAACTACTCTTAATGTGTTAAAAAGCTTTGTGAGACTGTACAGGGCTACGCTTACTGGTCTGAACATGCGCAGTTCACGAGAGACCAGTGTTTGTAAACAAAAGTGCCAGCTTTTGACGATGGGACACCAAATAGCACAACACCGGGTGCCTTCAATACCATGGCATGCTCACAAGCAAATATGGAATATCAAATTTGAGGCAGGGAATAATCATTTATGGGGCAAAGTTAAATGATTTTTCTCTTTGATATATTGATTTTTTTAGTAACAAAAAAAATAACCTAGTGTTTTAATGTTGATGATCTAAGTATGAAATCTCTTCACCGAAGATATTTCATACCCCCAAGTTTTTTTCATCGGGCCACGCATGCACAGTAGGGAGGAGACAATGTTTTTTTTTCTAAGAGGCGGAAAAAAGTAGCGATTATCGCTAGTTTGGTTACAAAAGTAACGAAGATACCGATATATATGCTTAAATAGGTAACGGATGGCCGATAACCCAATTTTGTTATCAGCGATAAAGTATCACGATAACTTATCGTGATAACGCCCACACCCTTCTTCTGTACCAGGAACCTAAGAAGCACAGATCTGACACAGTTTTTGTATGAGTTTTGGGCATTTCCAGGGGTAGTTTTCTGGCCCTGGTGGTAGTCTGACCCTTCTTCTGAACCAGGAACTTAAGCAGCACATATTTGACAGTTTGTGTATGAGTTTAAGGCATTTCCAGGGGTAGTTTTATGACCCTGGTGACCATGAAACTAAAGTAACGCCCTCACCACTTCAGCAGCTGTCACCATTAGCTTACTCCTGGGATACTTTTTAATGCTAATTTGCATAATTTTGGGGGTAATTTACACTCTTCATACCTACTTTCAATGCCTTTTTTCATATTTTATTACACAGAAAAGTACGTTAAGTAGAAATGAGTACTTTTTTACGTAGTGACTGTACTTTTTAAGCAGATAAGTATGTAGTAGGAAAGGGAACTGAAAACTACGTCAAAAAGTAAGTGTTCCCTCACATACTTTTCCAGGCCCTTCATAATGCACTTTTAGGCATAAAAAATGCGTGAAAATGTGCATCAGGTCAAGTATGTAAAAGTGTACACAAATTCATTTACTTTTTTACATAGCTATTAATGCAAAAAGGTCCGTTAAGTGGCCCAAAAACACTGGCGTAATTAAGTTTCATATTTATTTCTTCACTTTTTTTATTTTTTTTATTTGTCTCCCTCACACATTGATTTTCCTTCCTATGTTATCTTTTATTTGTTCCTTTAGTGTTTCTCTCCCCCGTTGTCACCTTTGTTTTTCCTTCTTTACTGTTTCTCTCTCTTGGTTTGGGTTTTCTCCCTTTGTTCCTAATTTTCTTTTTAAATTCACTAAGCCTGCCTCCCTTACTCTACCTGACAACTGCTACAGATACTACGCCCAGGAATGGACTTGTTTTCCTGTAATACCGTCTGCCTGCCGTTAGTAGATTAGGTTCAGTATCCATCAGCCTGCTGGTGTTGTATCTGGCAACAGTGGCAGCTGTCAACTGGACCATACTTTAATGCAGCGTTTCTCAACCGGGGTTCCGTAAGAAAGAGTGAGATAAGCTCATGCTTCTTTGAGTTTTTATTTCATTTCATGATTGTTTCAAATTTAAGTCTTGTTGAATCCCACCTGGAGGAACTATGTATCAGAACTGAAAATTACTTTCCTTCCCTTTCAACGCAGGTATATGATTAGGTGAGGGATCCACACTTTGAATCTTGTGGTCATCCTGAGAACCTGACATTAAAAGAAGAGGAAGAACTTTGTGGGCTGCAGTGTGATCGTACACTCAAAATAAGATTTACAGACCTATCTCTGGACAAGTTCTGGATTTCTGTGAAAGAAGAGTATCCTAGCTACCATTCACAGGAAAGCAATAAACATATTGCTGCCTCTTACATGAGTGAGCAAGCCTTTTCCTATTTAACAACAAGTATCAAGAGCAAGGACAGAAATCGTCTCCTTTCAATGGAAAATGAAATTCTTGTGTTTATCTAAAGTTGGACCTTGGATTAAGTGTTTGTGTAGCAAAAGACAGGCACAGGATTCTTCTCATTAGAGAAACATGTTTCACTTTACCAAATGCTGAAAGTAACATTTCCTTGTATTGGTTCACAGTACATTTTGCCTTGATTCATCTTTTGTCCTTTCAACAATGCCAGTAAAGGATTACTAATAAATAACAAATTGATACACAATTATCTGTTTTCGTTCCATTTACATTTATGTATTATAATATAAGATATTGGTTACTTCTTATGTTTATTTATTACATTAAAGTTATATTATTTTGAATGTGAATAGAAAATAAACTGATAAGAATATATATATATATATAT
Source organism: Eriocheir sinensis (assembly GCF_024679095.1). Taxonomy (NCBI): domain Eukaryota; kingdom Metazoa; phylum Arthropoda; class Malacostraca; order Decapoda; family Varunidae; genus Eriocheir; species Eriocheir sinensis. The sequence continues at coordinate 3,669,606 of NC_066533.1, forward strand.
TATATATATATATATATATATATATATATATATATATATATATATATATATATATATATATATATATATATATATATATATATATATATATATATATATATATATATATATATATATATATATATATATATATATATATATATATATATATATATATATATATATATATATATATATATATATATATATATATATATATATATATATATATATATATATATATATATATATATATATATATATATATATATATATATATATATATATATATATGATATTTAGCACGTGAACTACGATGAAAAAATTATGAGAAAGATATGGTATACATTTTTTTTGGTGCAGGTGTTCCTTGAGACATGTAATTTATTTTAAGGGTTACGCAAAGGTAAAAAGGTTGCGAAACGCTGCTTTAGTGGTTTGCTGGGGACAAACAGTGATACATTACTAACATGCAGATTTAACTGTCTGGATTCAGTGTAGAACATGTAAACTTGTTACACTGGTAATGATTAACATGTTACCGCCGTGGTGGATGTATTACAAGCACACTATTACAACTCCGATGTCTAAATAATGCTGCGTTCATTCCTGTGGGACACACACACACACACACACACACACAGCTATGGTGTGGCGTTTCCCTCCATTATTGTCACAAGGCCCCAAACTGTCGTACCCACACAAATAATGATCGTCAATATTAAAGTTACTGGTAAAACTGTCCAATATACATGATATTTTTTTATAGTTATGCATCAGAAACTGTGAAGCTGAGGAAACACACATTTGACAAGGCTTTTGTTAGTTTGGGGTATTTCCAGGGGTAGTTTTATAAGCGCCGTACACCAAACCCCCTCGGCCAGCCTTCATGAGCTATGCCACAGTGCTGTAGGGTTACCTGCAGCCTTCCCTTATTTTTAGCTTTCATCATATTATGTCCATTTTTATAATCCTTAAGTCTTATTATTTTGCATGTATTTTTCCCAAACAAAACACATATTTCTTACTATTTTTACACTCATTCTTATCTTTCATCAGCTGAATCTAATTTATCTGCTACTTAAGTCTTATTTCTCCATGTCTTTTCCTCCCCATATAACTCATGCTTATTCACTTAATCTCTCATTTATTATATCTTCATGATGCTCAGTCCTGTTATATGCCTGTGTCTTTTCCTCCCCAGGACTGACAACACATATGCCTGTGTCTTTTCCTCCCCAGGACTGACAACACATATGCCTGTGTCTTTTCCTCCCCAGGACTGACAACACATATGCCTGTGTCTTTTCCTCCCCAGGACTCTGACAACACATATGCCTGTGTCTTTTCCTCCCCAGGACTGAAAACACATATGCCTGTGTCTTTTCCTTCCCAGGACTCTGATAACACATATGCCTGTGTCTTTTCCTTCCCAGGGCTCTGACAACACATATGCCTGTGTCTTTTCCTTCCCAGGGCTCTGACAACACATATGCCTGTGTCTTTTCCTTCCCAGGGCTCTGACAACACATATGGCTCATTCTGATCCACTTATATCTCTCATTATCCCGGTGGTGGTAGCAGCAGGGATCATGTTTCTTAATCCTTTCATTGCCAAGCGCTCGCAACGAGACTATCCCCTCAGGCGCGCTTGGGCACCCCAGCGGGGGAAGGGGATCTCTTTTAACCGCTATATCTCAAAAACTATTCATCGCAGTTACAAAACAAAAACACCAACATCTGTGGTCATATGCCGGAGAGAGACAGAAGGGGAAGGAATTATAGAAGGGCACAGACCCCAGGAGACGGGACACAACCCCCCATTAATACCTGGTACTCATTCACTGCTGGGTGGACAGGGGCGTAGGGTATCGGAAAAGCCGCCCAAATTTTTCCATTCTGCCTGGGAATCGAATCCGGGCTCTCTCACTTGTGAGCCGAGTGTGCTAACCACTGTACCACGAAGCCACGCCCCCAAAAAACTATATGGAACTAAATGAGGCGTGCCGCGCCAGAACCTCGTAACCCTGAAATTTGAGAAATTGAGATAATGGCTGCCCCAGAGAGCAGAGAGGTGGAATTGTCATATACCGTGGTCGGACAGAGGAAATCCGACCTTCCAGCCACCTAAAACAGGGTGCTAAGACAGTTAGTCTGGTCTCGACACGCAAAAAAAAGTCGCGACTAACTCCCTGAGGCGTGGGCCAAAACCACGTAACCAAGACGCACGTGTAGGATGAGCCAGCTATCATCATGAAATCTTCACATATTCCATTTTACAACACGTACTTAATAATTTTGAACATAGGAGGAAGTCAATGTAATGGATAGGAGTATTAAAGTTCCGGTACGGATTAAAAAATTTTTTTCGCTCGGTAAAAAAATCATAACATTTTCATTTTCACAGCTATCATCATGAAACCTTCACATATTCCTAATAAAAACAAGTACTTTTATAATAAAATTGTAAAAAAATTCCAGCAAATTTTTTTTTTTCCGCCACTGAGTAGGGGTTTCATTAATTTATTTCAATAAACCAAAAATTTTCCGATTTCCTATCAGAACCTAATTAACAAAACAGAACTCTTCAAAACCTTTCATTTGATGTATAGTTATTACATATTCTGACCATTCTTAGGTGCATTGTCAGTGTTTAACTTTATGCGCGATTTTCTCAAAACTACGATTTTTCGGTTACGAGGTTCTGGCGCGGCACGCCTCAAATATTCCATTAATTTCATAAAATATGTCCTTTCTGTTGAATATGGATATCTGAAACAGTTGGCAACATTAGCGCAAGAGAACTCACTAAACTCAGTACAGTAGTACATGTATTTTCCACCAGTTGGTCAGTCACAGTCAGTGCCTCGGCAGTTTGCTTTTGTGAGATTACCAGCTCAGTGGCATCTACGTGTATGCTTGTTAAGTCCTGTTGCTTTCTTTGCTTTACCAGAGACATACAAAGTGAGATTCAAAGGGTTAACCTGAAAAAGGTTTTTCCTGCAGCTGATCAGCCAGCAGACCAAAGCTGACAAACCTATCTTTTTAAAAAACCCTCAGTGTTGGAGGAAAGGCAAGCTAAAAATAAAAAATAAAAAAAAATAAAAAAAATAAAAAAAATCATGATTTTGTTTAGTAATAACAATCATGATTTTTTAGTAAAGAAATCAAAGATTTAATCATCTGATTAAATCAATTTGATTTAATCATTGCCAACCCTGCTTAGGCGATTATTTTTTTAGTGACAAATTTTGCTATTATCCAGAAAGCTACATATTCAAGGCACTGTACAGGGGATCCTCAGCTATGATGCCCTCCACCTACGACTATTTCAAGGTTACGACACAACTCACATAAATTATTAAGTTTGGAAAGTTTGGTTTAGTGTGCGCAACATCTGTGGTCATATGCCGGAGAGAGACAGGAGGGGGAAGGAATTATAGGAGAAGGGAAAAGACCCCAGGAGACGGGACACAACCCCCGATTAATACCTGGTACACTGCTGGGTGGACAGGGGCGTAGGGTATCGGAAAAGCCGCCCAAATTTTTCCACTCCGCCTGGGAATCGAACCCGGGCTCTCTCGGTTGTGAGCCGAGTGTGCTAACCACTGCACCACAGAGCCCCCCTGCAAATATGTGTCCACTGTCAAAGTCTTGTATTGGGAAAGAGTCCGAAAGACAGCACTGGATAAGATATTCTATAGTCTCTCTCTATCAAGGACTGTAAATTAACCCTTTGGTTGCTAAATACTTGCAGCAAGGACTAGCGTAACTTGCCAGTGGTGCTAAATCCCCCCTGCGAGTTCCAGTAGAGGGTAGCGGGACGCCTAGCGGGTCAGAGGCAAGAACAAACACGTTATCTAATAGGAGTGGCCATACAGAACGTGGGTAGTGGGTTCCCTCCAAGCTTACCCGCTACCCGCGTCCTGTATGGCCACTCCTATTAGATAACATGTGTTTGTTCTTGCCCCTGACCTGATAGGTGTCCTGCTACCCTCTACCCTCCCAGCAAACCACGTGCAGTGTGGCCGCCCGCACCCTAAGAGTGTTCCAACACTATTTCTCACCCCACAGCATTGCCCATTGAGTGTGTTCTCCACTAAATTTGGTGGAAAATCATATCAGTCTAGCACGGAAAATCTACGAACGAGTAACTGGTGGATGCTGTTGCCCAATACAGCGGCATAGCTTCACCTGACTGATTCTTTGACCAAATAGTTGTAAATTTTGCAGTTGGCAATAATACCCTGACAGAAGTACATGAAGAGATCTCTGCAGTTGCCTCCATATGGCACAGACATAAGTGTTCACAGGCAACACCCCTTGAACATGCCTGTACAGGAGAGGAAACTAATGTTATAGATCTGGGCCTCCTATTTCCAATGGTGTTTTTTTTTTTCTTTTAGCTGTGATGATTAGTTTTTGAGATACAGAGTAAGTAAGAAGAAAGAAAGATAAAAAAATATATATAAAGAAAGAAAGAGAAAAAGAAATAATGAAAGAAAGAAAGAAGAGAGAAAGAAAGAAAATGAGAGAGAGAATTAGAATGAAAAAATTACAGACAGAAAGAGACAGAGAAAGGAAGAGAAAAAGAAAGAAAGAGAGGGAAAGATAGAAAGGAAAAGAAAGAGAAAGAGAAAAGCGAGACAAAGAAATAATGAAAGAAAGATCATAAAGAACACAGAAAGAAAGCAACAGAGACAGGATGAGAAAAAGAAAGAGAAAGAAAGAAAGAAAGAAAAATAAAAGAAAGAAACAATGAGAAAAAATAATAAAATAAGAAAAAAAAAAAAAGAGGAAAAGGAAGAGAAAGAATGTGTGAGAGAGAGAGAGAGAGAGAGAGAGAGAGAGAGAGAGAGAGAGAGAGAGAGAGAGAGAGAGAGAGAGAGAGAGAGAGAAAACAAAAGAGGATAAAGAAAAAGAGAAAGAATGAAAGAAAGACAAAGAAAGAAAAAAGAAAGAAAGAGAAAGTTAGAGAACCAAAGAAAGAAAGAAAAAAGAAAAAATATAGAAAGAAAGAAAATGAGAGAAAAAGAATTATAATGAAAAATCTATACAGAAAGAGATCAAGAAAGAAAGTCTTGCATTTATATCTTGCTGCTGAGTGAGGAAGCTTAATTTTTCCCACAACACTGAGTTATTTCCTTGGCAATCCATTGGTATTCCTCAACTTGTCTTCTTCCAGTAAGGTGTGGTTGCTATCTTATGCCCCTGGAAATGCCCTAAACTCATACAAAATGTGTCACATGTGTGTTTTTTAGGTTCACAGCACAGAGGAAGGGTCACAACACCACCAGGCTCATAAAACTACCCCTGGAAATGCCCTAAACTCATACAAAATATGTCAGTGTGTTTTTTAGGTTCACAGCACAGAGGAAGGGTCACAACACCACCAGGCTCATAAAACTACCCCTGGAAATGCTCTAAACTCCTAGGAAAGTCTTGTCAATTATGTGTTTTTTCTGTTCATGGTACAGACATAAGGTCACACTACCACCAGGGTCATAAAATTACCCCTGGAAATGTCTCCCACAACTCCCAAGGAAAGCCTCGTCAAATGTGTAAGTACGTTATTTTATATGATTCTGTGTCCTTGACCTAAAACACGACTCTTTTGGCCACCTCTTTTGATTCTTTTTTAGGAGCAGCGAGTAGTGGGCTTTTTTTTTTATATTATTGTTTACTTTTTTTGTGCCCTTGAGCTGTCTCCTCTGTTGTAAAAAAAAAAAAAAAAATGTTTGAGGGTAGTAGATAATTTTTGTTAACATTTTACATTTATCCTTCCCAGTTGTACAGCCTCCATACCTATCTCTCTGCAGCCAGTTTCCTTTCTTTCCTTCCTTCCTTCCTTTCTTTCTTTCCTCCCCCCAATCCCTCCTTCCTTCCTTCCTCTCTCTTTCTATGTCTTCCTTCCTTCTGTTCCACCTCCCAGTCTCTTTCTGTTGTCCACTTTCCAAAACAAAGTGTCTATGGCTTCCTGGGCTGTGGATTCTCTCTCTGCAGCCTGAGAGACAAAACTGTGCTGATGTAAGATACTTCAATTACATTCAACATTGCTCAAGACATTAACTGCCTCTCACATCACTTATTTCAAAAAGCAGAAACGGAGTTCAGTTTGGTTATAATGACTGTTTTTTTAGGTTCACAGTACAAAGGAAAGGTCACGCTACCACCAGTGTCATAAAACTACCCATGAAAATGCCAACAACTCCTTTAAAAGCCCTATCAAATGTATTTCTTTAGGTTCATGGTACAGAGGAAGGGGAAGGGTCACACTGCCTCAAGGGTCACAAAACTACCCCTGGAAATGCCCCAAACTCCAACGAAGGCCTTGTCAAATGTGTGTTTCTTAACCCCTCTAAACTGCAAAGTTTTTCTTGGGTGGGCGATCCCCAAAAACGCAAGTCATAGAAAAATACACTTTGAAACTAGAAAATGTTGTGGCGGCGGCTGCTGGAAAATCCCTTTCTTTCCAGGTTGTCGCATTTGGCTGAAATTTCAGGATTCCCGAAAAATTACAACTTTTTACTGGTGCAACGTACAGAAAAAAATATTGAAGAAAAGTTGCTCATTTTATGACGATGGAGTCTGAAAAATATAGTTTATAATCTCTGACCCGGAAATTTACTGCCTACAGAGAGACAAAGTTGTGGTGAAACTCAATAAATAATTTTGGTAAATTTTTGTAGTGTTTTTCTTTCTGGAATGAATGCCATTGAATAAGAGTTGTATAAATCATCCGTGTAACTCAACTGTGAAATCAGATTATAATTTGGTCTGACCATTTGACTGGAATTCCATGGTTCCAAAAAAAATCCAACTTTTTACTGGTGCGACGTACAGGAAAATTTATTGAAGAAAAGTTGCTCATTTTATCACAATTGAGTCTAAAATAATATCGTATATAATCTTTGACCAGGAAATTTACTGCCTACAGAGAGACAAAGTTGCAGTGAAACTCAAAAAATAATTTTTATAGTTTTTCATTCTGGAATGATTCTCATTGAATAAAAGTTGTAGAAACTCATCCATGTGACTCAACGGTGAAATCAGATTATGACTTGGACTGACCGTTTGGCTGGAATTCCATGATTCCCAAAAAATTCCAACTTCCACTTCCCACTCCTGTGAACACTCCTGTGAACAAGATCATCTAGAACACCACAGGTGTCAAGACAGCACTCAGCACACCACTAAGGGAAGAAACAGATCGGCTGAGGGAACATCATCACTCTGCAGACGCCATGATGCAGGAACTGTAGACTGTTTTTAGCACAGAGTTTTCAAAGGGGGTGCCAGTTAGCATCCACAAATACACAGTTACGCGTGCCGTTCAATTTCCAAAGAGCTTCTCGCTGTCCAGCGTCATGCTTACTGCCTACGTCAGGAAGAACTATATGACATCGTCTTTAAGGGGTTAAGGTTCATGGTACAGAAGAAAGGTCAAGCTAACACCAAGGTCATAAAACTAGCCCTTGAAATGCCTAAAAAAACAAAAAAAAAAAAAAAAAAAAAAATACAAAAGCCTTAAATACGTGAGACTGGGCACAGAAACGTTGAATAATGCAGCCCTTACCCTAACTCCTTACCCTAATCTATCTACCTCTTCCCCTAGCTTTATTCAGTTATCTAAGAGCCAAGAAGGAAGGAAGGAAGGGTGTCATGGAATGAGAATAGATTTTAACACTCACCAAGTCTTTATCCTCCTCCTCCTCCTCCTCTTCTTCCTCTTCCTCTTCATCTTCTTCTTCTTCCTTTTCTTCCTCTTCTGTAAGCAGGGTAAGAAAATTAGTTAGCTGTAAAATAATTGAGATTTTTTTAGATAATACTTTTTTTTCAAGGTAAAAAAAAAATGTACCTGTATATGGACATAGATATTGGAGAGAGAGAGAGAGAGAGAGAGAGAGAGAGAGAGAGAGAGAGAGAGAGAGAGAGAGAGAGAGAGAGAGAGAGAGAGAGAGAGAGAGAGAGAGAGAGAGAGAGAGAGAGAGAGAGAGAGAGAGAGAGAGAGAGAGAGAGAGAGAGAGAATTACCTCCTCTAAATCTGATACACACAGTCTAAAAAAATGTATATAACACCCCCCCCAACACACACACACACACAATGTGAGAGAGAGAGAGAGAGAGAGAGAGAGAGAGAGAGAGAGAGAGAGAGAGAGAGAGAGAGAGAGAGAGAGAGAGAGAGAGAGAGAGAGAGAGAGAGAGAGAGAGAGAGAGAGAGAGAGAGAGAGAGAGAGAGAGAGATATAAAAATATAAAAATCACACACACACAGAGAGAGAGAGAGAGAGAGAGAGAGAGAGAGAGAGAGAGAGAGAGAGAGAGAGAGAGAGAGAGAGAGAGAGAGAGAGAGAGAAATTACTTCCTCGAAGTCTAAATGGATGTATATAACCCCCCGCTTTGCAGCCATGGACCCCCCTAACTAAACTAGCCCAACAATATCATAAGCTACCTAATGGGCTCCTGCGCCCATTCAACCCCCTAACAGGGGACTTGTGCCCATGGACCCCCCTAACGAAACAGACCAGCTATAATGTAAGCTATCTAATGGGGGCCTTCTCCCCCTCGACAACTTAACAAAACTACAAAAAAGCATCACACTTTCCCTCCTTATTATCAAAATTCCTTGACTGCTCGTTAACCATTTTAGAAAAAATAAATTAACAATCACCAATGGGTTCCTCCTGTGTTCCTCGTCTTCTTACCAGTCCTCCTCCTCCTCCTCTTCTTCGTTTGGTAGCATCTGTAAATCAAGTTTGGTGTCAATTAACTGTGTAAACATCAACATACTTATTGTTTTTACAGTGGGGGAAAAAAAAAAAAAAAAAAACAAAAAGCCCATCACTCACTGCTCCAAAATGATATCAATATAAATTGGGTGCAACTTCAGCGTGTGGTGTACCCAGTGCAGTCTAGCCCAGTAACAGAAGTCTACAAAATGACCTGACCTGTCTCCCAAAACCTAGTCCTGATTTGAGTATGTAATGACCTAACCACAATGTCGAGGCTGTAGCTCCGAGGCCAGAGGCACCGCGCACGCCTTTTTGAGGGTGTCAGATGCCTGAAATAGCATATTTTTACTGCGCAAAGCAGGTGAAGTCACTTATTGTGACTTCGTGAGTTTTCATATTTATCTATTTGTATATATTTCATGGTGGCAAAATTTAAATTATTACTCGTAGTTTCATTTTCACCAGTGACATGAATTTGTGGCTGTTTTTCACAATAGAATTTCACTCTAAAAAGTGAATCAGACCCCACAGAAATATTACCAGTGTGTGTATGAATGAATACAAAGATAAACACATACTTTGATTTAACTCTAGGATGTCTCGTGGATCATCAATAAATAAAAAACAAAATATCTGGATAGGCCACTCTTTAGCCTGTTACCTTCAATGACACCCCAAAACAGTCCCTGCGCCAAGTTTGTACCCCATATTTTGGTTGTGTTAGGTGCGCCTATTAGCAACTACTATTTTTACTGAACGAGGGACACGTGATCCATATAAACCATTAATACTACCTAATAATATTACACAAATTATATATGTGCTACCAGGCAATCATGAGGATTTATGTTTTTGTAATTCTCACGTTTACTCGACCCTACTAAACCTATCCACCCCGCACCCACCTAGCCTCCAGCAGGTGCCCGCCCTGGTTCGCATAACTCACCACCCACCTTCCTGCGATTACAGCTGATAATGTAGTATTGTTAACACTTTATATAACTCGTCACGTCGCAGGGTATTCGTATCTTACAATTTTACTGAACACTAGTCGACCTGTCCTCCCCCACTCACCTCTGTTGCGCCTCCTCATTCCCAGTACTACTAAAGTGGATTCGCTGAGGTATAGCAGGGAAGCACCTTCCACAGGGAGAGCATGTCAGTTTTCCTTGTTGCTCACTGGCTGACAGCCACCCGCTGCTGGCCAATACCAAATTTATAGTGCATATTTCACACCTTTTCTTTCTCCTTATTTTCTCCATGCAAACAGTTTAATACTTACTAAAAAATGGTCATTATCGTAAATAAATCTGTCTCAGGAACACAAATAACCAGCTAAACGCGAGAGAGGAGGAGGAAATCAGTGTGTCAACTTCTGCTTTTGTAAAAAGGTGACTGGCGAGGAGAGGAAGAGAGGTCACCATGTTGTGCCCAGTGACCATATTGACGTGTGTGTGTGTGTGTGTGATATACCCAGTACCCACTACATATATATATATATATATATATATATATATATATATATATATATATATATATATATATATATATATATATATATATATATATATATATATATATATATATATATATATATATAGGCATCAGCTCTCAGTGATTTTACTATACTAGGCTACTACTACTTCTACTTCACCTACTGAGAGGTACCACCCATGTAACCACATTACTCACCACCAACCACCATGAGAAAAAATCACCCCTCACACAAACCATTTCACAATATATATCAAAGCATTTGTGATCATATTATGTATCATCTATTTGGGGGGATTTATATCATGGCACAAATTCTGGCGCTGCTTTGGCTACGGTAAAGCCACAAATTTGGCTTCGCTGCTACCGGGTTAAAGGAGTAATCTTTGTCACCAATAGCATGGGTAGTCTGAGGAAGAGGAAGAAGGCAAGTGAGGCGGAGTGGCGGAGGTGAAGGCAGCGGCCGGTGATGGGAGCGCGGGGTGAGGACAGACGGTGGCCGGCGAAGGTGAAGAACAAATTTAAATAAAAATGAGAACGTGTGTTTTTGTTGTTTCCATGACCTACTAATGTATTAACTCAATAGCAGCAACGGGCCAAATTTGTGGCTTTACCGTGTAGCAGTGACGGGTCAAATTTGTGGCTTTACTGTGTAGCAGCGACGGGCCAAATTTGTGGCTTTACCGTGAAGCAGTGACGGGCCAAATTTGTGCCATGATATAAACCCCAAAATAGATGATACATAATCTGGTCACAAATGCTTTGATATATATTATGAAATGGTTTGTGTGAGGGATGATTTTTTCTCATTTTTCTCGCTTGGAGGGACCATTAAGAAACATGATCCCCGCTGTTATTTTTTTTTTAAGGTTAGAGTAACAAAATCCCCAAAATAGGCAGACTTTCCCAGTGTTCAGGAACGTAACCCTCCCCTGTTACCATTGTTTCTTGTGGGGAAATTATGTTTAAATAATGCGACATCTCCAGGAACGTAACCCTCGCGTTAATCGAGAGGTGACTCTATGTTACTTTCCTCTCTGTCAAAGGCTGTAAAATTAGGCAAAGAGTAAGTAGAAAAATATATATCTACCCTTGAAGGTGAAAATATAGCCTGTTAGCTTTTGGGACCAGACCGTGTAGTGACCCTCCTCCTCCCTCCCTGCTGGCTAGTCTTCCTTTTAATATGTATTTCTGCACATGATGCGGCCAATATTAGGAGTCTTTTTCACACAAATATTTACTGTATAATTATGACTTTACTACTGCATTAGCGCAGGTGAGTGAGTTAGGGGCTTATGGAACTTTGATGGGAGGATTGGAGGTCACTTATTCCTGGGTTTAAACTTATACAAAATCAGGTTAGCAACATGTCTGTGGTAAGTCCCTTGTACAATAAGAAATATTACTTTCCTCTCTGTCAAGGGCTGTATAAATATATCAAGTTAATCTAACTATATTATAAACCAATCTTGCATGCATAATATGTATCCAGTGTGTAGTAATCACTTTGGCAAACATATATCATGCACCCTACGCTTAACCCTGCGGGGATCATGTTTCTTACCCGGTAGCAGTGACGGGCCAAATTTGTGGCTTTACCGTGTAGCAGCAACGGGCCAAATTTGTGGCTTTACCATGTAGCAGCAACGGGCCAAATTTGTGACTTTACCATGTAGCAGCAACGGGCCAAATTTGTGGCTTTACAGTGTAGCAGCAACAGGCCAAATTTGTGGCTTTACCGTGTAGCAACGACGGGCCAAATTTGTGGCTTTACCATGTAGCAGCGACGGGCCAAATTTGTGCCATGATTTAAACCCCCCAAAATAGATGATATGTAAACTGATCACAAATGCTTTGATATGTATTATGAAACGGTTTGTGTGAGGGATGATTTTTTTCTCATTTTTCTCGCTTAGAGGGACCATAAAGAAACATGATCCCCGTTGTTACCACCACCACTGGGTTAAAAGGCCTTTCCCTCTAAACAAGGGGATGTACTGAACATTTTACAACACATTTGGTTACTAAGTGAGCTGAACATTTTACAGCTTAATATAACAGGTTCACCCTTTGGGGGCTTCTGGCAGGGGTAATGAAGGCAGGGCAGGAAGTGAGTAGAGAAAGCTTACCTATTTCTCCAAGCTTGTTGGTGAAGAGACTGTTGTTGAAGGTGAGGAGTGCCCTGTGTTATGGCACCTCCCGGCACTGCTACACCAACCTGCAAATATGTGTCCACTGTCAAAGTCTTGTACCGGGAAAGACAGCATGGGATAAAATAGTATAAAATCTCTCTATCAAGGGCTGTATAATAAAAGATAATTAATAGATAATCTCTCTCATATTTGTTTTTTTCACATACTTTTCTTCCTCTCCCCTCCCTCTCTCTCTCTCTCCCCTCATAACTATATACATACAGCCAGGCCTATACTTTGAGGCAGCGCCAGCGTTGCCAGACTTGTACTCAGCCTTTTATATTTACCGACTTCCAACACAAAATCTGTCTCCTGGTCCCCAATAACGAGATTCATTTATATTTATCATTGAAATAGTTAATTCCTCTTGTTTCTTGGCAACACTTAGGGGTCATAAAGCGGTAAGTACTATGCTCCGGGTACGATCATCTGTCAACAGTGTGAGGCACCTGCACCCTCGCCCCTTACAACATGGATGGGTCTGAATGCTAACCTTGTCATGGCAAGCACTGGGATTGGTTGCACAATAATAGTAATGATAAAAATGACAATAATAATAATTACAAGATAATTTAATACTAAGCTATTCTAACCTAAAGCTTATTCAAACCTAGCCATACTTTTTTTTTTTCCTTACCTCCCTTGGCTGGGCCTGGTGGTGGGCCCAAGCCGGCAAGTGTTTATAGTGGCCCCATCTATTCTTGGCTCATGCTGCCCTCTTTCTTGCTTTCCCTTGGACAGTCCCATACAGTCCAGGATGATGGTGGTGGTCTTCAGGACAAGTAGTCTGTGGCCACTCGCCGGGTGGCAGCGGCGGATTCAAACCTTCATCATCCATGATGCGGCAAACGCAGGACCAGCACGCTAACCACTCAGCCACCGTTTCCTTCCCCAGCCTGTGTTCTGATGCCAAATATGCAAAAAGTAAAAACATAGGCCTCAATGTGTCATCCCAGACTATATATAAAGAGAATTAAATCTAAGCTATCCTAACCTAACCAAACTTTAATGAAACTAATCTAGCAAGCCACTGTCAAAACACAATATAAACAGAAATGTACCTCCAGGTGTGTCCCCCCAAGACCATATATTTAGAGAATTAAATCTAAGCTATCCTAACCTAACCAAACTTGCTGAGCTATCCTAACAAGACCTAACTTAACCCGGTAGCAACAAGGGCTCAAATTTGTGGCTTTACAGTGTACCAGCAACAGGCCGAATTCTTGCCATGATATGTAACTTGATATATTAAGAAGGATATAAACCCCACCATCAACCATTAGGATCCACCGGGAAGAAGCCTACCGGCGCAATAGGCCAAGACGTAAAAAAAAAAAAAAAAAAAATAAATTAAATAAATAAATAAAAAAATAGATGATGCATAAACTGATCACAAATGCATTGATATATAATGTGGTGGTTTGTGTGAGTGATGATTTTTTTCTCATTTTTCTCGCTTAGAGGGAAGGGCCTTTAACCCAGTGGTAGCAGCAGGGATCATGTTTTTTAATGGTCCCTCCAAGCGAGAAAAATGGAAAAAAATCACCCCTACACAAACCATTTCATATTATATATAAAGCATTTGTGATCAGATTATGTATCATCTATTTTAGGGGGTTTATATCATGGCACAAATTTGGCCCGTTGCAGCTACACGATAAAGACACAGATTTGGCCCGTCGCTGCTACCGAGTTAAGAAACACGATCCCCACAGCTTCTGGGTTAACCATACCTGCCGTGCGCTCTACTACCACAATGAAATAAAACAAATATATACTGCGTTGCACCCCCAGACAGTATTTTAAGAGACGGGGAGTATGGAGATGACCGTAGCCACCTCTCCCGCCAGTGACATCAACGGCAGCACGGTGGGAGGCCTATCCTGCCTATGTATCCTAAACAAGTGGGTGTTATTCCAGAAAAACACCCAAGTCTCATCACCTCACACTTATTTATATATCCAAGGGCTGAAAAATATCGGAAACATTAACAAAAAAATGCCCGGTCAGCACTAAGTTATCCTAACCTTGGATTAAACTTAGATTTTAACGTAACCTCCTGTGAGAGCAAGATAAAAATTGACAGACAAAATAGGTCAATTCTGGCCCTCGCGGTACCATGAGCAGACCTCTAGAATAACACCCGATGGTCTAGGATAAAAAAGTTGGAAAATTTCATTTAGTCGGCGCAACATCTGTGGTCATATGCCGGAGAGAGACAAGAAGGGAAGAAATTATAAAAGGGAACAGATCCCAGGAGACAGGACACAACCCCCGATTAATACCTGGTACACTGCTGGGTGGACAGGGGCGTAGGGTATCGGAATAGCCTCCCAAATTTTTCCACTCTGCCCGGGAATCGAACCCAGGCTCTCTCGGTTGTGATATATATATATATATATGTATATATATATATATATATATATATATATATATATATATATATATATATATATATATATATATATATATATATATATATATATATATATATATATATATATATATATATATATATATATATATATATATATCATGATTAATGATTAATGTAAATTAGAAAAAGCAAGGGACCAATTACAGACCCTTGGGGAACACCACTGCTTACATCCACTCTATAACTCTTACTTCCATGGACAACTACTTACATCTTTCTCCCACTCAAATAGTCTTTCAGCCATCCTACAGTCTGTTCGAGCATGAAGTCAGTTCAGGTGGAGCTGGTATCGTCGTTACCTCTACCCATGCTGCCAAATCAGCCTTTGTACATGCGTCTCTCTCTTATTTCCCATCCATGTGCTATTTGAAAGTTTATATTTTATATATTCTGTATATAGTAAAGGAAGCTACATAGTATAATGAGTGTTGATGTTTAGGATTATAACAAGGATTTGTATAAATTCTATGACATGTGGCGATTTTTCCCATGTTGCCACGTTGTGGTGGTGGTAGTGGTGGTGGTGGTGGTGGTGTGTCCCCTAGGTCCCTCCCGGGTCAAGAGGGAGAGAGAGGAGAGAGAGATAAACAGATGGGTTGTGGGTGGTAGGCTGGAGAGAGTGCTAATCTGATAATTGGCGGTCGAACTGGCAGCGCTGCACTCATGGGAATTCTGGAATCTGCCACACCTTGAACCAACTTCATGCTCCGAACAGACTATAGCAAACACCCCCCAATCCCAATACTAGATAGCATTGTGAGTAATAATCTATGATTAACAACATCAAAAGCTTTCTTGAAATCAAAAAATATCACATCCACTGACATACCACCATCATAGAAATGAGTCACACAGTCATAAGTAAACAACAGTTGCTCGAAAATTGATCTACCCGATCTAAAACCATATTGATGCTTTGAAAGTAAGTTATTATCTTCCAAATAAGAAGTAAGTTGAGACACAATTATTCTTTCAAAAGATTTACAGCACACTGATGTCAAACTGATTGGTCTATAGTTGAGGGGATCAGAATGGATTCCACCTTTGAACAGTGGCATAACATTAGCATCTTTCCAGTCAGATGGGACTTGCATTGATAAAAGATTTTCTGAACAACAAGAGCAAAGGATAACTAATGGAGGGGGCACATCTCTTTAAAAATACTGAAGGTATACCATCAGGGCCACAACAAGCAGAAGATTTCAGCTTAGAAAGGATAATCTTAATTTTAAAAATATCAAAACTAAATATATTAAATATAAATGAATTGTCACAATGATGAACAGGATAAGGATTCAGTAAGTCAGTAGAAGAAAATACACCAGAGAATGCATCAACAAAAAGATCTGCCATGTCAGTTGTGTCAGCGCACCAGCCATTATCTCCATACAGCGGTCCAATAGTAGGACGTTGAACCTTCTTGCTACGAAGATAGGAGTGAAAACGTTGAACATCAGGATTTTTGGGAGAAACTAAAGATCTTTCATATTTAATTACAGATTGATGGACAGCATCTTTATATTGAACAGATATTGTCTTAAAAGAATGCCACAACCTCAAGGCTATTGGGGAAGATCTGCCAAACTTTGTCCGAGCATCCTTATACTCCAACCATACTTGTCGTTTATGCTGCTTTTAAAGGAGGTACAGATTTTGCCCAAGGAGGTTTCCTGATTCCTGTTGCCTTCTTAATTGGAATAAATAGCTGAATGGCATTAAGCATTAAACTTTTAAATCTTAAATATGATTGTTCAATATCTAAGCCAAGAAATTCATTATCCCAATCAAAATTCAAAATATGATGGTTTAACAAGGTGTAGTTGCCATTATAAAAGTCAAAATTGTTATGTACATTATTAATGTTTGGATTAGAACTAAATAAATACTCAAACAAAACTGGAAAATGGTCACAACCTGGAAAGGGGTCTATTATATCGACATGGGAAATTCTATTATCTTCAGATGTAGAGACCAAGTCAAGTATATTATTAGACCGGACATAGGTACTTTACGTAACCCACTGCATGAGACCCAAAGATGAAAACAAATCTAGAAATCTAATATCAATAGAAGAAGTGCAATAAGGAACCTCAGTGGACCAGACAACAGTAGGGAGATTAAAGTCACCAACCAGTATTAATTCTTTACCAACACAGAAAGATTCCAGGTATGAAACAAGAGCAATATTATCTTCCAAAGAATTACTTGGGGGCCTGTAAACTACTAATATAGTAACGCCAAAATCAGGCAAAATATTCCAACGTATTCGGATGATCTGAAAAAGTTTTCCCCACTTTAATATCATCTCGAATGTAAATCCCAACACCATGAATTCTTAGATTTAAGGGAGAGTCATTTTGGAAAAATTTATAACCCGATATACTGATAACTGGATCAGAAACATTGCAAGTTAGCCAAGTTTCACAAACACAACATACCCCAATACTGTGACTACAAATGAACTCTGCCAAAAAGTTAACTTTATTGATTAAACAGTTGAGATTCAAAAGAACAAAAGTAATGAAGAGGTTATCTACAGAAGAATTACTCCGATTTTGCTGAGAAGAAAGTTCTATGTGAGGTTTTTTTGAGGGTTCCCATCTTTTGAACATACTTCAAGGTTAGAGGCAGAGGACGCAAGTAAGTGAGACGTGGGAGGAGTATGAGGGGACTCATGACTGGGCAAAACAACAGAGGCTAAGCTTTTGTTAGAGATGTGTGAAGAACTAACAGGCTGGGAGTTCCTCATGGCCTGGGCAGAAGCCCGTTTTTTCCGCAGCTCTTCCCGCTGATTGTAGGTGAGGTCACTAGAGATGAAAATGTTGGAAAACTGACTCCCAGAAAGTTTACTGCACCTAGACAGTAATTCTTGCCTCACCCTGACATTTGATATCTTGGCTCTGGGAAGCAGAGATAGGTACAATATCTACAAGTGTGACTGGTTCAACTCGCTCCGGCCATAAATAGGAAACAAGTGGATTAAATTTGTCCTGAAAATTTTACCCAAATGCAAGCCCTTTGATGATGATACTGTCCTTCCTCTTTTCCCTCTCGCTCAACTCACGAACTTCTTCTTTAATAATGGTCCGAATATCAGGGCCCACAACCCTGCCACTATCTCTTGAAAAGACACCATCATTTACCATATTATTGAATCTTAGATCAATAGATCTCACTGAGTTGCTGAGACCAGCAATAGTGTTAAACATCTGGGTCATGCACTCCCTAAGTGACCCGAGCTCACCCTGATTCTCCTTCCCACTACCTGAAGCCGCAGGAGGAAGCAGTCTGCATCTGGTGCAAACAAACTTTACTCCCTTACCCTGGTGCTGCAGTACCTGCTTAACAAAATCAGAGGGAAGTCCAGTACACACCTGCGACCCATGACACCACTGACCACACTCGTCGCAAGCAATGCCACCCTCTTTCATCATCCTTGACTGGGAAACAACAGGTGACACAGGGGAAGAGTCCGAAACAACCACCCCAGGAGACGGTGATCCATGCCCACCCCAGCACTACTGGATGCACCAGGAGTTCCTTGCACCTTGTAACTGGGCTACTGCCCTCCCGGTACTTGTCCTCCAGGACCTGGTCACTGCACCTCTGTCCACGGCCACCGCCACCACCCGGCATGGCTAGGAATACGGCCAAACCCCAAACAACACAAACTATAACACAGAAAAAAGGAACCAAACAGAAATACAATTTCATGAAAACAAAGCCGACACTTACCAACGGGCTAACAATAAAACACAAAACAAACGACGCGAACTCAAAACACACCAAACAAACCCCAAAACTAAAAAACAAAAAGCTATTAAAACAACAAATCTCCCGGAAAACTACAACTAGGCCAGAAAGACAGAGACAACACTAATAAAATACGCTGGAAGAGAGCACTCAGGGACACGTCTGACTCCAACGACTGCCAACTGGCTACCTCACCGCTAAACGCCCATAATTCAATATTTAAGACACTCTCACCTCATTTGACCCCATAAATTAGGTCATTCAGCTTAGTTCTCCCTATCATAGTGCCCGAAGGTCTTAGAGGTTATTAATAATTAAGGTCATATATGGAGCCGGACACCCCAAGCCAGTTATATACTTGACCTTTCTGACCTTACCGGCTTATATCCCGCTCTCCAACTTCACACACAGGAATACAATGCACGTGTCGCCATGCCCCTCAAGCCCCGTGCCGCTACGTACTCCACTTTACCGGAAATCAGTAAAAAACAATGAACTTCTGGACGACCACGGCAGCCATTTAAATCCACCCGGATACATTTTCCCTTATTTCAACGTATTACAAGCCTTGATTAACTGCCCTCACCCACCCAAAACAATCACGAGGGACTATTTACCGTTTCCAGATGCATGGCTCCCCTCGGCAACAGGATAATTCGCTTCAAAAAACAAAAAATAACACACCAGCCTCCCTCCACGGCTGGGGCCGGGTGTGTGCGAGAAATGCCTCCTCGGGGAAATAGGTCGCGATACTACCCACTACATATGTCCAATGGGGTAAAGACAGCAAAAAACGTCTTAATTTGCCTTGATTTATGTCTCTTTAACCACCTGTGATCTATATATAAGCGTTGAGATTCCCCAAACCAGGAGTGAGTATCAGCTCAGAGTAGTTCCTCCTATGTAATCTCCTATGTGTTTGTTTTAAAGCCTTCTACTGATTTTAAGTGTTTATCTGATGTATTTGCAGTGTATTAAAGCCGAAAAGGGATAGTTAAACGGTAGTAGTGAGTGATAGATTGAAAATTAGGCATGTTTCAAGCCCTCTTCGCGAGCTATTTTCCGGCTGCGAGGTGATTCCTACCACCTCAATACAATAGATTCTCGTACTTTAATTAAATGACCCTCGAACACAGAGTTATATACTTACCTCCACTTTGAGGTTGCCGGCTGGAGCACAGAGTTGGCTAGACTGGGCTCCCAAAGATGGCGGCCGAGGTACTTCCGGTTGCTGCACCCGAGTGTCTGGCTCGCGCGTTCTAGGTATATAACTCTGTGGGTGAAACTCTAAAACTAAACCACTGATTCACCTCTGTGTAGTAGTAGTTAGAACACCTAACTATGAACCCGGGGCCCCAGAGCTGATCCCAGCCTTAGCAGTTAGCACTCAGCTCACCTGACTATTCATCCTGTCTTCCAGGGCTTCAGTAAGTAGGGAAGGTAAGCTGGGGCAACCAAGATATCTCATGCCAGTGTCTCGGGCTAATTGTCTTATACCGCCATAGACTAAAGGGCTAATGAGATGGAGATGAGCACCATGGCAACACAAATTTTAACACATACCCTCAACTATGCTTTATTTTACTGATGCCAATTTTTTTTCAGGTTACTTTGTCAACATTTAAGATATATAACAACCCTAATGCTTCAACAGTTGCTAATCTCAGGCAGTTTCTCTGCTAGTGGTTTAAAATCAAATTTAATTCAACCAAATATGTTGCCTTCAGTGTTATGTGTAGCAGCATATTTGCAATTAAGTATTACAGCCACTGGTCTTGCTTTGTTGTTGTTACCAGAAATGCAGTAACGCTTTCCGCTGTCACGAGCCTTGCTTTTTCATGTAATAATCAATGCCTCTCAAGATGATACCAAATGCTCACTGCTATCATTGACTCCAACATCATGTCTACAACTTATGTATTCATGAATGCATTAATGAACACCATCAGGAAATAGTACTGTAAACCATCACTAATGAAGAAAAAATTAAGATTTATGGTGTGGGAGGAAAACTGCTTAGTGCAATACAGTCTTTCTATGAGGATGCATTTGCATCTGTCAAAATTACTGGAGAAACAAGTGAACATTTTGAGATAAAAGTAGGCTTAAGACAAGGGTGTGTCATGTCACCATGGTTATTCAATATTTATATGGATGGTGTCATTAGAGAAATGAAGGGCAAAGTTGGAGAAAATGGAGTAAGAATGTTCGATGAGGGAAGGAAGTGGGTACTGAATTCGATACTGTTTGCTGATTACACGGTGCTCATTGCAGAAAATGAAAGTGACCTACAAAATTTGGTCAGTGTTTTTGATAGTGTCTGTAACAGGAGAAAGCTGAAATTAAATGTCAACAAAAGTAAAGTGATGGTTTATGAGCGAAGTAGAAGTGAGGTTGTAGATTTTGTATGCCCATATAGATTAGGAGTTGAATGCGAAAAACAATGCAAAATAATTTTTGAATGGTGAAGAAATGGAGGAGGTCAATGAGTTTAAGTACCTTGGATCAGTTATGTGTAAGCATGGTGGTACAGAGGGTGGTACAGTAAGAGAAAGGGCATTGCAAGGAAGAAGGGTGGTAGGGTCTTTGGGACGAATCATGAATGGCAGAAGTGTGAGCATGGAGGTAAAGAGGGATTTGAGAAATACAAAAATAGTACCAACCCTCACATATGCAAGTGAAACGTGGGCCTGGAATATAAGTCAGAGGTCTAGAGTGCAGGCAGTGAAAATGAGTTATTTGAGGAGTGCTTGTGGTGTGAGTAGAATGGATGGAATGAGTAATGAAAGTGTGTACGAGCATTTTGGAACGTGTCACAGGGGTGAAGGGAAGAAGTGTGGAGTGGTGGAAGAAGTGAAGCGACAGACTTTAAAGTGGTTTGGCCACATGGAGCGAATGGAGGAGAGTAAGATGACCAAAAGGGTGTATGTGAGTGAGATACAGGGAGGGAATGTTAGAGGTTGACCTCCAGTGAAATGGAGGGATAGGGTGCAAGAGTACGTTAGGGAGAGGGGGGAAAGATCTTTGAGAAACTTTGAGCAGGCAAGGAGGGAGTGTCTGGATAGAGAAAGTTGGAAGCTCTTCTGCCGTGGCCATCCCCTGGTGGGAGTTCCTAGGAGCAGGCATTGATGAAATGATGAATGATGATGATGAAGAAAAAATTAGGGGAAGGGGGTGGCATTATGCTATATTTAAGAATCTGTTATATCCAAGGGATCTGAATTTTTTGCATATAACAAAGTTTGTTTTTTCAGTGAGCTTAATGTTCACTATTTCTGACCATTCGCACATATAACAGAGTTTGTTTGTATATATTGAATGTAAAGTTGGGCACGGAAGGCCAAAGAGAAGGTGTTTACAGTCGAGTGAACAAAATTAGACTGAGTATGCACATCACTGATGACTGCCCACTCGGCTTTGTTTCCATTGCTGCCAAAAGACATGCATATACAATATATATTTTCTATTGGTATTTAACTGAACTGAACCGCGCATATACCGAACTGGCCCCAAAAGTTTAAAGCCAAAATTTTTTATATCGAGGTCTGAAAATGTGAGGGTTTACTGTAGCTACATTGGCCTCATGTCCACTGTGGGAATTTCGTCAAAGATAGCGCCATGTTGGATGAAATTAGTGTTGGACAAACAAAGGAACCTAAGGGAAAATATTATTTTCTGAAAAATATTCTCAACCCTCAATTTCCTGGATATCAGATATCCTGGAAGATATTCATTGTCCGGCAATTGTTTGACATATACCTGGTCTAATCCTGGAACAGAAATGGAATCCAGATAAAATATCTGGGGTTAGGCTAAGTTTGGCAGTTGCTAGACATATGCCTATAGCAATGTCTGCAGCAGTTGCTAGGTGGCCGCATGTTGTTGCTGTGGTGTTGGTGATAATGTCACCTCCACTACGGGTTCATTAATTCACTAAGCTTCATATTCTTGTTCAGAGTTGTTGACTTCCTTTAATTTTATTTGCTATTTGAGTATTAGTACTTCACTCTCTCTCTAAGTTTATCTGTGCCTTCAATGAAATGTCCACCATGGGTTCAATAAGCTACTGCTTCTTCTTGTGACATACATTCTTGTGTGCTAACAATTATCAGCTGAGAAGCTACTTGTAGTTATGATTGTTTTCAAAATCCATTTCATATTTTTATTACCTGACTTCTATTGAAAAAAGCATTTGTTATTTAATAATTTGCATGGTATGTATTCACGGAGTCAAAAACAATAGTGAGGACAATGTATAGTGATACAGAGGAGTTTGGAATTGCAATTGGGCTACATCAAAGGTCTGCATTGAGTCCTCCCCTTTTTGTGGTGGTAATGGACATCCTGAGTGAAGCAATTGGTTATGAAGACATCTCAGAGCTGCTATATGTGGACGATTTGGTGGTGGTGGCAAGATCAGAGGAAGAACTAAAGAGAAGAATGTTAGAGTGGCAGGAGTGTTTAGAGAAAGGAGGATTAAGGGTTAATGTGGGAAAGACAAGGACGATGATTGCAAGTAAAGGAGGAGGAGAACAAACTGCAATAGTGGACACACATGGAAGACAGCCAAGACAAGTAGATAGCTTCAAGTATCATGGAACAATGGTGGACAACACAAGGAACAGAACTGGATGTGAAAAGTAGGATAAGAGCAGGGTGGGCAAGATGGAGAGAAGTCTGTAGTGTAATACTTGATAAAAAGATGCCACTTAAATTGAAAGTGAAAATCTATACTGTGGTTCTTTGACCAGCTTTATTGTATGGTGCAGAGGCATGGGCACTGAGAAGGAAGGAAGAAAACAGCTGAAGAGGACAGAAATGAGAATACTACAATGGTTGATGAGAGAAGGGAGGACATCAGGACAGACACAGTGTATAGGGATGTATGCAGGTTCTTTGTTTTGTCCTCAGAGAGCGAATTGTTCATAGAATTATATGGTCTATCACATTATTGTGTACACAAAGTATTAAAAACTTATTGAAAAGTTATTACCTATTAACATTATGAGAGAAAGAGGGTGGCGGCAGTGATATGGCATGTCCGCTAATACCACCAGGCCTGAAGTGATGATAAAATGGAAAGCATATATATATATATATATATATAAGTGTATATATATATATATATATATATATATATATATACACTTATATATATATATATATATATATATATATATATATATATATATGAGTAAATCTAGGGATTATTAAAATGCAACTTTGATGGGTTTAATGAATAATGAGTTATAGTCAGTATTTACAGTATGATAATAGTCAGACCATCACACAAGATGGCCTCCATTACAGGAAAGACATGACTGAGTACATATAGCCTGGTTATGGGTCTGATATGCTTTTCTGCATTCTGAACACTTAAAGGCCTGTTCATGATCACAGTGCCTCGAGCATAGGCGGTTGAAGAGCTATCACAGGCCTGCTGCAGCCCGCTGAAAACCTAGTAGTTTTTCAGCGGGCACAAGCGAGTTTTTTCAGCGGGCACAAGCGGTAAGCCCTTCAACGGGCAGACCGCTCGCCTGTGCTCAAGGGCACTGCTCAATTGTGTGGACGGGCCTTAAGAAGGCCGAGAATCGAACTACAATCAGAGAGATATGGGAGGCCACCACTCTATCCATTCAGCTAAAGTGGCCAAATAGAGTTTTTATTTAACAATGATCTGGGCTGCTCATTCCCATCTGGACAGTTTTGCCTCCTGACATTTCTCTCCCTGAACATATTCCCTTTAATACATTTTTCCCTGTGTACAAATGTAAACTTCTGCTTAATCTGAAATGTATGAGACATTCATTTAAGCCAGGCAGAGAAAAAAAATCTTTTCCATGGCCAGAAATTGAAGAGACTAGTGAAATAATGCATAACAATGATGAAGACTTCTCACTCCCATCTGGACAGTTTCACCCCCTGACGTTCTGCTCCTTGATAGATTCCCTCCTGGACATATTCCCTCTGAACATATTACCCTTTAGACATTTTTTCTTGTGTACATTTTCTTCCCTGGATTTAATATAGTGACCTTGCATCCAGTGTGGGAATTTCATCAGAGAACGTATTGTGATGGATAAAATTAGCATTGGACAAACAAAAGAACATATGGGAAAAAATAATTTTGTCAAAAAATTTCTGAAAAACACACTTGTCTCAATATTCTAGATATCAGATTTCCAGGTCAAAATCCGGGGTCCAGCAATTGTCGACCATATGCTCACTCAAGTTCTGGAACCAAAATAGAATCCAGATAAAATGTCTGGGGTTCAGCTAAGTCTGGCGGTTGCTTAGCCAAGTCCGTGATTCGCAACATTGGGTAGGTGGCTGTGTGTTGTCGTGGTTATGGTCAAAAGATCCAGAGAGAATGCCCAGAGGTAATACGTTGAAGGAAAATATCTGGGAGGAGAATGCCTAATGATGGAAATGACCAAAGGGGATTGTTGTGGAGGTAAATACCGAGATGTGTGAAAAGGGAATGGTTCAGAGTTGCAAATGTCATACACTCCACAATGATCAGTACACTGTGAGCAACAGGCTGTATAAGCGTGATACTGAGCATAGAATACTGATTGCCAGGTAATTTTTTATCGCCTACAAATTAGAGTTAACTTATGGTTGCAACAATGGAATGCTATAAAAAATAATGAGCATAAACTAAAAAAATAAAAATAAAGCTTTTCAACTTAATCTAACAGTAATACTCATGGAAAAAAAGGCAAACAAATGCAATGGAACACATTCATTACAATTATAAATATGAAAGAAAATGTAAAAGAGATATACAAATTTACAGGCATTACTACAAAATTGTCTTCATACAGAAAGACCTTCATTCACATTAGCACTGCACAGGTAAACAAAACAAATTGAGAAAGTTGTTTTGTTGTGAACAGCAGATTGGTTATAGGCACAACAAAATGTCCCTTCAATCACCTTAACTTTTCCTCACCACATTTAGGTGGGAAGTTATATACTGGCTTTACACACACATAGACAAAACAGAAAACAAGATTCTTTCATTGAGAATACATAGTTAAGTGGTTATAGGCAGAATAGACCATCTATTCAACCCATGACCTCAACTTCCTCCTCCTCCTCCTCCATATTTAACAAAGGAAATAAAAAGTGAGCTCTGGCATGATAGGGGACTTATTAAACCTACACAGCACTTACCTAAATGTCTAGATATATTCATAAGCTCTCTCTCTCAATGAGGATTATGGATTATCTTGTTGATTTGGATTCTTTAAGTCCACTTGCTTTATGCTTCTCTATACTTTCTTCCTCATCCTTGTCTTTCTTCCTTTATTCATTCATTTGTTCGTTGTGTCTTTCCTCTTCTTCTTCCTCCTTTGTTGAAATGGTGATTTGTGCAATAGAAAATACAACAAACACACACACACACACACACACACACACACACACACTAGAATATCTCCTTTCTGAATTCAAGGCCATACTCGTCACACTTGTAGCGTAGCGTGCGTCCAAGAGCTGGAGGACCGCAGTAAAACACGGTGATCTTGCCCTTCTGTTGGTTGGTGAGCTGTTTGAACACCTGGTGATAGAATATGAAGTAGTGCAGGCCGGTTAGAGAATGGGAGGTACAAGTAAGATTTCTATCTGTCTGTCTGTTATCTATATATATATATATATATATATATATATATATATATATATATATATATATATATATATATATATATATATATATATATATATATATATATATATATATATATATATATATATATATATATATATATATATATATATATATATATATATCTGTATTAGGTATAGATAGATATACATAGATTTACAGTAGGATCTCACCAATAACATCTAGCTAGTACCTGAAAAATGTCTTTATTAACAAAAACGTTATATTTGTGACATTAAGATATATGTATAAAGGGCTTATTGGTGCCTCCATTACAAGAATTTGGGTAACCAGGAGATATATCCTTTGAAGGGTCCTTTGGCTGTGCCCTACAGCCAAGTCAGTCCAGCTGCTGATATGGGTTGGTTTGGGGAGGGACTTGCACCCCCTCCCACCAAAAATACCTCTTAGCCAAACACAAGATAAGAAGTAGATGTCATGGTCGTGGCGCTGGAGTCACCCTCGACTCCAATCTGGTTTCGCTTGGGGGCCTGACCTTGCAGCAGACTTCCTTGATGCATCTGCATTGGTCAAGCCTGCCATGGATGAGGGGTACTTGGCAAAGCCCATGAAACCCCTGCATTTTGAAAGAGGAAGGGCCTCCTAGCCCTTGGTTTGTATTGGGGGTGGCTGGAGAGGCACAGAGTGGCACCTGCCTGAAGCACCAGCACCAGGCGCATGGGCTCCTGGAACATGCTGAGCCTCTCGGATCACCACCGACTACCCTACCTGTCAAATGAGCTCAGAAGGCTGAGGGTGGATATACTGGGACTCTTTGAAGGAGGCCTGGCAGTGGGGGTACACCTACTACTGACCCAGCATTGAGCAAAGGTGCCTGTCTTAAAAAGTAGCTCTAGGCATCTTCAGGTAACTGCAGCTACTTGTGATTGAGGTTACTCTGGTTGATGAGCATATTATGTGAGTGAGGCTGAAGCACACACTGGGCTTCATGTATCTTGTTGCAGTTTACACTACTGAGACACTACTGAAGACAAGGAGGTGTTTGGAGGTGCTCAAACTCATCTCTGAATTACGTAGACTCATGCCCCCTTGGAACACATTATCTTGGGTGACTCCAGTGCTGCTACTGGCACTGTCAAGATTGGCTGAGAATTTTGTTTTGTGTTCCATGACTGGCACCAGGAACACCTACAGCTCTCCTGAATTTTGCAAAATCCAGGAGGTTGAGAATTGCAGGTTTTTGGTACCAGTGACCAGAGTTGCACTGTTAGAGTTATAGCACTGCCGGGGGGTAGCTCTATTTCTCTGTATTCTCCAGTGTCTCCCTCCATTCCTAGACCTTGGACGCTCTCCACTGCACTCCTCAGCAGCTTTGTGAGTTTCCCACAACTCTTCAGGGTCCTCCAAAGTACCAAACATTTTAAACCAATTTGAGGTTGCCACTGCATTGTCCTGAGTGCATGCCTGACCCTTCAGTTTCTCAAAATGGAACCTCAGAGGGTTGCATCAAAGGCTGTCAGTCTCTCATGTACTGTCCCTCCTGAACCCTCATTGGCATAGGGCAAAAGGGATGCAGTCACTCATTGGTTGATTATATTATTTTGATTGTATATACACACAAGCATTACTTAAATTTATTTTCATATTCAACAGTAATTTAGATTTGTGTGCTTGTAACTTATTCAGCCAAAACTAGCTTTTCTGACATGCATGGGGCACCTCATACTTTGTTTGTAGCTTCACAAACACTGCCACGTTGCACAACACTGCTCCAGAGCTGTATAAATTTATGTTAATGTGGCCTGCTCTACTCTAGCTCCCCCATAGCATCTCAGTCTTTTATAAAGGAATTAATCAGAATTTATGGTAAACTCTGGAACAGCTTTGCTTGGGAACACAAGAGTTTTAAACTTTGGATTTTCAGCTATTTTGAATAAGGTCTCCCCTCTATTAGTCTGATTTATAGAGGGTTTACTGGAGAGAGAGAGAGAGAGAGAGAGAGAGAGAGAGAGAGAGAGAGAGAGAGAGAGAGAGAGAGAGAAATGAAGGTTAGAGTGGGTAATCAAATGGATATACAGGTAGTGTAGAGGTTGTGAAGTCTAGAAAGCAAAGAATGGAGAGAAAACATTATACCTGAAAACATGAAGTGAGTATCACTGTTAAGAAACATACAAAGGTTGTAGATCTATTCTAATAATGACCAAGAAAAATAAGTCGTCTTGGGCAGGTCATACCTTGGATAAAATTGACAAGTAGAGTAACAATGATAGCCCAAGAATTGTGAAGGTCATGAGAGAGACAGAACCATGTTAAGAGGTGAAATTGGAACCTTTGTCAGAGCAGGATGGAGCACACTAACAAAAACAGACAAAGACAGAAAACATTGGGAAAGGCATTTGTTTTGCATCAACTTAGTAATTGCTAAGGATGAAAGGGTTGATCATGACAGTTAAGAAGAGAAACAAAGAAGATATAGGGAGAGATGAATGGTAATGACACCCAGAGCAAAAAACAGGCCATAAGCATACGTACTTTGTCCCAGTTAGGTCTTCCTGCGTTGGTTCTGGTCTTGAGGCCCGTGATGAGGTCCCGCTTCTCCTGTACATGAAGAAAAAATATGATGTCTTTGGTTCACACAAGCAAATTAGAAAAATATAAAAAAAAGACAGGAGTGCAAAGGCAATGGTTGTGATGCATGAGACTTTGTGTGTTTATTATTTATCTATTGCTTTTCCTATTTCCTTCTTCACTTAGTTATAGAAGATTCCTGTTTGCAGACTTCTATACCTTGTCATATCTTCATTTCTTTATCTTGCCATTTCTCTCTTTACTCCCATTTCTTCACTCTTCTTCATCTCCCCCTCTTCCCTCCTTTTTCCCACCTTTTCCTCTCTTTTTGTCATTTGTTCTCATCTCCCTATCCTAGCCATGCTTCCCAACCCTCCTACCCTTCCCTTCCACCCATCTTCTCATCCTTCCACCCATCTTCTGTTCTCTTCTCTTCCCATACCTCTCCTTCCTTCCTTCTCTTTCCTTTAACTTGCCCACCCTTCCCAGATTCACTTCCTTGCCTTCCCTTTCTTTCCATCTACTCCTCAGTTTCCCTTCTACCCATCTCTACCTTCTTCACGCACCTTTTCATGTAGGAGGTCCAGGGCAAGTTGTAGACCTACGGCCTTCATATCAGTCTTCTGCAGGGCCGAGGTGATGTACATGTGCATATCTAAGAAGCGCTCCAATACCCCGCCTTGCTCTGCCTGCTCAATCTCCAATTGCGACAACAGATTCACGAACCACTCAAACGATCGCTGGTCTCGGTTGATCCAGAAAAAGTCAACCTGGATGTGAGGATTAGACAAAAAAGATGTAATGAAATACACCTGATTACATTTGAGAGAGAACATGTAAACTTCATCCATTACATGGTTCATCTGAAGCTCAGAAAGGGAAAAAAGTTGAGATAATTGAAATAAGATCTTGGTTCATCGAGACTGACTGACTGACTTTCTCTCTCCAGTTGGACAGACATACCTGTAGAAAGATAGAACAAACACACACACACACACACACACAGTCACACACACCCATTATATACCCCCACCCATACCACCCACACACACCTTGCGCAGGTTCATCACAGACTGCGGAAGGTCACTGGTCCAGGTGTGGGTGCAGCGTGGGCAGGTGTGGCGCGCCTTCCAGTATTTGTGCATGATGGACTGCAAGATGGAGGCAAAAGGGGTGACACCAATGCCTGTGGCGATGAGAACGGCGTGTTGGGCCCGGAAAATGTGGCTCGACGGGGCTCCAAAAGGTCCATCCATGTACACCTGCAGTGGGAGAGGGGAGGGGGGGGGGATTACCTGTGCTCTTACCTGTATATATGAGCTGTCTAGAGTCAGAAGGGTGAGTATGTCAAATAGTAGCTTGGCATGTCATCTTTCTGACTCTCAATGGCTCATATATGTTGTGATTCATACCCGTCAGTTTCTGCACATTAAAATCAGGTGAGGTTTTATGAAAGAGATAAAAACTCAATTTATTTCTTGCCTTACAAGTTTCACTACATTAATGTGACCCAAACTTCCTGACTTAAGCATTCTTATGAAAAATAAATTGAATAAACCCAAATCCATTTTTCACTTTTTTCAGAAATTCAATCAATCAATCAACAGAGGCATATGCCGGGAGGCACGTCACCTCACCCACTCTACAACACCAACCCCAGCAGTTCCTCTAGGCCAGTCTGCATGCAGGCCTCCTTCCCATCCT
Source organism: Eriocheir sinensis (assembly GCF_024679095.1). Classification (NCBI taxonomy): domain Eukaryota; kingdom Metazoa; phylum Arthropoda; class Malacostraca; order Decapoda; family Varunidae; genus Eriocheir; species Eriocheir sinensis. Next base: position 3,700,094 of record NC_066533.1, read on the forward strand.
TGTGTATAATTTGAGGTACCTGCTTATATGTTGTTCTATACCTGTGTTGTAGTGTTATATAAATATGTCCTGTAGCATTTTTTTTTATTTAAATTCTGAATTTATCCTGCACTCTCTTCTCCCTCTTCTTCTTTCCCTTCCTCTCATCCTCTTCTCTCCCTCTTCCCTCCTTCCTTCCTTTCCTTCCCTCCTTCCTCTCTTCCTTGCCTCCTCCCTCCTTTCTCTCTTCTCTCCCTCTCTCCTTCATCTCTTCATTCCCTCCCTTACAAGTATTTCTTACTGAATTGTTATTCACTGTCAGTCCTCTCTTTCCCATGTGTGTGTATTTACCTAGTTTACCTAGTTGTAGTTTTACAGGGCCTGAGCTACGCTCGTGTGGTCCCGTCTCCATATCTGTACTTGTCCAGTTTTTCCTTAAAGTTGTGCCCACTCTTTGCCGATACTACATCCTCACTTTGTCTGTTCCAAACCTCTATGTTTCTTTGCAGGAAGCTATATTTTTTTATGTCTCTCAAGCATCTTCCTTTTCTCTATTTTTTACTGTGTCCTCGTGTGTTGCTGGTGTTTCTTACTTCTCTTAGTAGCAACTCCTCGTTATCTACTTCTTCCATTTTATTCCACAATTTATAAATTTGTATTAGGTTTCCCCTTTCTCTTCTTTGTTCCAATGTTGGCAGGTTCATTTCCTTTAACCTTTCTTCATATGATAATCCCTCCAGTTCTGTAACCATCTTTGATGCAATCATTTGTATTATTACTAGTTTTATTACTTGTTTCTTCTTATGGGGAGACCACACTGTTTCCGCATATTCCATCTTTGGTCTAATCATAGTGGTAATCATCTTTTTCATCATATCTTTATCTATGTAGTGGAATGCTATTCCTATATTTCTTACCATTCTTTACGTGTCTCCGAATATCCTATTTACATGACTCTCTGACTGTTGATTATCTTGTATTGTCACTCCCAGATCTCTCTCTTTTTGAACTTTTAATATTTCTCCATCTCCCATTCTATATGTCCATTTTGGTCTCCCTTCACTCTTTCCCATTTCCATTACACGATATTTCTTCACATTAAACTCCTTCTCCCATTTCTTACTCCAATCCCAAATCTTATTTAGGTCCTCTTGCAGAATTTCAGTCTTTACTATTTCTTCTTATGTGTTTCAGCAATTTTGCATCGTCTGCAAACAAGCTCATGTAACTATTTACTTTCTCCGGCATATCATTTATATATACTAGGAAAAGTATTGGTGCCAGTACCAATCCTTGAGGCACTCCACTATCTACATTTTTCCATTCCGATTTCATGTCCTTTACCACTGTTCTTATTTCTCTTCCCTTTAAGTAACTTTCCATCCAGTTTTTCATTTTCCCTTTCAGTCCTCTATTTTCCAGCTTCCATAATAGTCTTGTATGTGGAACTTTGTCGAAAGCCTTCTTCAAGTCCAAATAAACACAGTCTACCCATCCATCCCTCTCCTGTGTCATGTCCGTCACTCTTGAGTAAAAGCTCAATAAGTTTGTTACACATGAATGCCCTTGTCAAAGCCATGCTGTTTTCTGTAATTATATTGTGTTCTTCTAGAAATTTTGTCCACTGTTTATCACTTTTTCACATATTTTACAAACTATAGGGGAGAGCGGTGATATCACGATTCGGACAATGGGATGGTCCGGCCATAGCATTTATTGTAATGTGTATGGGATTTTGTGTGAATGTGCAAAACATTGTTGCCTTGGCCCACAGAGGGACAACCACACCCTCAGAGCTGTTCTTTTCGATGCAAGTTCGATTTTATGTTTTTTTGCATCTCATACATAATATTTTCAGGGTATCGTAAGCTCTCATTTCAAAAACAGGGCAAGTAGCAAGCGATTTATGTGACTCTCTGGCTGGTTATTATCTTGCATTATTACTCCCAGATCTCTGTCTTCGTGTACTTTCTTTAATATTTCACCATCTTCCATTTTATATGTCCATTTTGGTCTTGCTTCACTTTTTCCCATTTCCATAACATGACACTTCTTCACATTGAATTTCATCTCCCATTCCTACTCCATTTCCAAATCTTATTTAGGTCTTCTTGCAGAATTTTGCAGTCTTTACTGTTTCTTTTATGCTTTAGCAGCTTTGCATCGTCTGCAAACAGGCTCATATAGCTATCTACTCCCTCAGTCATATTATTAATATATACTAGGAGAGTATTGGTGCCAATATCGATCCCTGAGGCACTCCGCTTTCTAAAGTTCTCCATTCCGATTTTATGTCTTTAACCACTGTTCTCATCTCCCTTCCCCTTAGGTTGCTTTCCATCCAGTTCTTCATTTTCCCTTTCAATAATCCTTTATTTTCTAGTTTCCATAGCAGTCTTGTGTGTGGAACTTTGTCGAAAGCCTTCTTTAAGTCTAGATAAACGCAATCAACCCATCCGTCCCTTTCCTGCATTTTATCTGTCACTCTAGAGTAAAAGCTCAGTAGGTTTGTTACACATGAGCGCCCTTTTCGAAACCCATACTGTTTAGTAGTGATTAAATTATGCTCTTCGAGAAATCTCGTCCATTGTTTCTTTATCACTTTCTCACATATTTTACATACTACACTGGTCAGTGATACAGGTCTGTAGTTCAAGGGTTCTTCTTTCTTTCCACTTTTGCATATAGGGACCACTTCGGCCCTCCACTACTCCTTAGGCACTGCACCAGTTGTTATTGAGCATTTAATGATGTCATATATCGGTCCAACCAACTCATTTCTACATTCTTTCAATATATACCCTGAGACACCATCCGGTCCTACCGCTTTCCTCTCTTCCAGCTCCCCCAACAATTAATATATCTCCTCTTTGTTTACTGAGACTTCTTCCATATGAACATTTATCTTGTTTTCTTGTGGCTCTTTAAATATTGATTCTTTAGCAAAAACTTGCTGGAACTCTTTGTTTAGTAACTGCGCCATGCCTTTAGGATCATCGATTTTCACATTTCCATCGCTCAGTCTTTCAATTGTTTCTCTTGGTTTAATCTTTCCATTTATGAATCTGTAAAATAGTTTAGGGTGTTCCTTGCACTTTTCCACAATGTCCATGCTTTATCTCTTTTTTCTTTTGCCTTAGCACATTTTGCTGTGTGTGCGTGTGTGTGTGTGTGTGTGTGTGTGTGTGTGTGTGTTTACCTAGTGTTTACCTAGTTGTAGTTTTACAGGGCCTGGGCTTGCGCTTGTGTGGTCCCATCTCCGTATCTGTATTTGTCCAACTTTTCCTTAAAGCTTTGCACACTCTTCGCCGATACTAAATCCTCATTTAGTCTGTTCCAAACCTCTATATTTCTTTGCGGGAAGCTATATTTCTTTATGTCTTTCAGGCATCTTCCTTTCCTCATTTTTTTACTGTGTCCTCTTGTGTTCCTGGTGTTTATTCCTTCTTTTAGTAGTAACTCCTCATTATCTACTTCCATTTTGCTCAATAATTTATAAATTTGTATTAGGTCTCCCCTTTCTCTTCTTTGTTCTAGTGTTGGTAGGTCCATTTCTTTTAATCTTTCTTCATATGTCAATCCCTCCAGCTCTGGAACCATTTTTGTTGCCATCCTTTGTATTCGTTCTAGTTTTTTTTGTTTCTTCTTGTGGGGAGACCACACTGCCTCTGCATATTCCAATTTTGGTCTACTCATAGTGGTTATTAACTTTAACATCATATCCTCATCCATGTAGTGAAATACTAATCCTATATTTCTCACCATATAATACGTATCACCGAATATCCGATTAACATGACTCTCGGGCTGTTTATTATTTTGTATTATCACTCCCAGATCTCTCTCTTCGTGAACTTTCTTTAATATTTCTCCATCTCCCATTTTATATGACCATTTTGGTCTCCCTTCACTCGTACCCATTTCCATTACATGACATTTCTTCGCATTGAATTTCATCTCCCATTCCAAACTCCATTTCCAAATCTTGTGTGTGTGTGTGTGTGAACCCAAAACACGCTTTCCTTGATCTGTGTCTTTACCCTTCACATTAACAACCCCAACCATTTGTCCTCCTCCTTACAACTCATCCCAGCCTCCCTCTGTTAATCTCATGTCAGTTTTTTTCTTCTGCTTATCAGTGACCTCTCTTGTGCTCCATCCCACTCAAAACCCCGCTCTCCTTCCTTCCTTACAGATTTTGGGCCATAGTCTTATAATGGCTCAGTACAAGGTTGCAGAATTGCTCCATAAGAAAATAAGGAAGAGTGAACAAAGAGCCAATTTCTCACATCTCACTTACTCACTCATGTATCTATGTCATATAAACTCCCTTCCATCAACCTCAATTCACAACCAATCTCAACCATAATCACCATCATCACTATCACCACCACTTCAACATTTACTAATACTACCATGTCCTGTAGGCTAACTCAAACTATCACCACCATCCTCACCATCACCACCACCACCACCACCTCTACTACTTACCACCAGAGGCTTGCCCATCACTGCACACCCACCCTCCACCAAGGCCTCCTCCAGTCTGCTCAGCTTCCTCATTTTCCTGTCTTCCTGGCGGGACTTCTTCCTCTCCACCTGTGACTTGCGGCGAGCACGTCCCTCCTCTGCCACAGCCAAGTCTGAGGGCAAGGGAAAGAAAAGTGAGGGAAGAAGTGATGAGAAGGAGACTGGATTAGTTGAAAATGGCCGAGGAAGGCACTGATAGGATGAGATGAAGAGGACAGTGAAGAAGAGATACGCAAAAGGAAAGTAGGAGAATGAATGGAATGGAACGTGAAAGTGAAAAGAGGTAAGGATGAAATAGATAAGGGTGGTATGGGATGGAATAGGGTGAAAAAGGAAGGTGTGAAATGGGGTGGAAATAGTGTTGGATGTGCTGGGAAGAGAGGGTATAGGGTAGCATAAGGAAGGAGAGAGTATTCAGGGTGGGTAAGGGAAGAGATAGTAAGAAAAGATGAAGAATCAAAGGGAAGATAAGATGAGAAAAGAAATCTTTAGGAAATGTATCATGAGGGTAGGCTCCTGGGCACATCTTGGAAACTACAGATAAGACTTGGTGTGATATTGAATGAAAGAAATCCGGCCCAAGTAACCAACTCAACCATACACTTCAGATTAGATGGAATGAAGTTGTTGATATATGGTTTCTGACTGACTATGATTTATAAGTTTCTAAAAAGTCAAATAAATAAACTTTCCACTTCATGTTTTCATCAACTGAACTTCCCACTCAAACTCTTAATCAACTGAACTTCCCACACTACCACTTCATCTTAATCATTTGAGTCTTATTCCCCCTTCAAATGGTAATTAATCAATTGAGTGTATCACCTCTAGTCTTCATTGTCATCGGGTCCTGCTTGGTGAGCTGCAGGTCCTTGCTGTGCTTCTCATACTGTCCCTCACTATCCCTCTCCATCTCTTCACTGTCCTCGGTGTCCTCATCTATGGACTCAGTTTCAGAGGGAAGGTCCAGCGTGATGACTCTTGGTTTGCGACGCATGTATCTGTTAAGGAAATGTGATGTAGTTCACAAATGATGCTGCTGCTACTTTGGCTACTACTACAGCTGCGGGTGCTACTGCTACGCACTCTTCTTACAAGCTCAGTTGAGTGTGGACATCAGCTCACACTTTTCTGCCTTGCAATGAATGGTCTGTGCTACCCCTTATAAGTGACTACATCTTTCCCCCTCACTGGGGAGAGAAACATGGTTGGACCCAAATAAAAAAAATGCTACTACAATAACACCTGCATCAGATATTGAGTCTACCAGATGGTCCTTCACAAACACTGCAGCACTGTCCATGCCTTAAAAGCTGGAGAGGGAGCACCCGTACCTTTGGATCAGGATGCAGAACTCAGGAGTGTATATATTACCAAACCCCTTGATGAGACTGTTTTTGCCCTCACTCATTTGCTGAGGGAGAACCATCTTGACATCACCCCTGATGAGGTGGAGGATGTGTTCCAAAGTGTTGTCTTGTGATAAACCCCTGCACCAGTCCCTAGAACCCATCTTCAAAGACTTGAGCATCACCTTTGCAAGGAGTGAATCAAAATGAGTCACTAACGTATAGAGCCCATACATCAGGTCATATAAGTAGCATTCTGAGGTCCACTTTTTGATTCCCTCAACTTAGGCTTCTTGAGTGTATTCTCTGTCAGGAGGTTCATCCTAGGGCCCTGTGGTGCTTCAACTGTCACAGAGCCATGCCTTCGATCATGTGTTGAAGTACTTTGTGGCGTGTGCAGTGGGAAGAAACTGATCTCAGAGTGTCTCGATTCTTTAAGGACCAGTGACAGCTAGGTTGCCTGATATCCGAACTGTAGTGGAGTACACCATGCCTGGCTCAAGGGTTATGCCCAGCAGCTGAGGATGCTCCCTCCTGAGCCATCAGAGAGGCTTTTCAACACCAGGCTTTAATGACCAGGCTGTCCCCCAAGTAACACCTACAAAGGTGGGTCAAAGCACCTAACAACATATCTGACCACTCCTCCTGCCTCATCTTTTCCCCTGCCAGAGAGGACTGTGTCAATAACTACCACACAGATGAATACTTGCCACCCCAAGATGCCTCTACAAAGACTGTCATCAGGAAGAAGGGAATGACTCATGCCTCACACAGGAGTTAGCAATATGGATTTTACAAGCTGTGAGGGCCCAGGCAACCGTGACAACCAGTGACACATGACCTTCCTCTTGCAGGTGAGCAGTCATCATCTTGACATTTGTTTGACTTGAGAGCCCTCAAGGCCAGTGACAGTCTCCACTGGTATCATGAACACCTCGAGCACAAGGTCATTGCCATTGAGGATCCTATGCAAAACTTCTTGAGGGAGCTTCTCTCCAGTACTCCCCCCCCCCTCAAGTCTAAGCACTAGGAGCTCGTCAGGATTGTAGCTACCAAGAAACTCTTCAATAAGCTGCCTAGCAAACAAGTGGCAAGCCATCTATAACCTGATAAGATACCAAGCCCCTCAAATCATCATCATCATCAGCAGCCACTACTTACCTACCTATCTTCTACTACTACTCACTTGAAGCTGGTAGCCTGGGTAAGTCTGGGCCGCAGGTAGAGGGCGTTGCTGCTGTCCTCCTCAGTCAGCCTCTGCCCGGCCTCTTCACCACCTTCGGGAGATGGCAGGGAGGCTTCAAGTTCCCTGTCAAAGGAAGAAAGGGTTCTTGAGATGGTACTGCTTTTTCCGTTGTTTTAAGAGTTTAGATTTTAATGGGTTAGAAAAAAAATCCTAAAAATGCAATTACAAGAGAGACCTACTTCATTTGCCCATCTACCATCTGTTTCTGTTTATGTCTTTCTGTGTCTTTTTACCTTTTTCTAACTTCTGTCCATCCGTCTCTCTCAACACGACTTACTCATTTAAAAACCAGAGGTGGGCAAGTGCGGTACTTAGTGGGATAGTACTGCATCACAAAAAAAGTACCGCACTACCGCGGACTGCACTAAACAATCCTGCAGTACTTTTTGTGGTACTTAGAAAACCATCGAAGACATTTGCAGCGCGGCATGCTCACAGATTTTTTTTTTCTTTTTTTTTCCAGTGAATCAGACTCAATTAGCCAATCGGTATAGTCATCAGAATCAGTGATTCAGTCATTCTGACTTTTCAGTTATTGTTCATAATTAAATACTAAATGAATAACTCAGAGTAAATCTGTTTGTCACTCAACCAAAGGCGGCGCGCCATGACTGCCTCTGATGATGACTGTACAAGCAAGCACTAACATGAGCGCCGCTCATGTCCCGTACAAATTTTTCTTTGATGCATAACATAGTACATAGTACTACTACTACATACTATATCTGTTTTTAACTTCATTGTAACTCCTCTACTCTCTCTCTCTCTCTCTCTCTCTCTCTCTCTCTCGGTTCTCACTCACTGACGAAGACAGGCAAAGCCTCCAAGAGGATTTGCACAAAATTTCAGCTTGGTCGGATAGATGGGAGATGCCCTTTAACGTAGACAAGTGCCAGGTCCTTCAAGTTGGAACGAGGAATAAAAAGTTTGATTACGAAATGCGCGGCGTTAAACTCAAAATCGTTAAATGAGTCAAGGTATTGGGTGTCAAATTGGCGTCAAACCTCAAATTCTCACAGCAATGCATCGATGCAGCAAATAAGCGAACAGAATGTTGGGCTTCATTAAAAAGAAACTTTTATTTAAGAATAAAGATGTAATACTCCCGCTCTACAACAGTTTAGTCAGACCCCACTTGGAATATGCGGTACAGTTTTGGTCTCCCCACCATGCAAAGGATATTGCTAAATTAGAAGGTGTTCAGCGTCGGGCAACGAAAATTATCCCTTCCTTGCGCAACAAATCCTACGAAGAAAGGCTTTCTACCCTTAACATGTTCTCTCTTGAAAGCGTAGCCTCCGAGGAAAACTGATCGAATGTTTTAAAATACTTAATGGTTTCACGAATGTAGACAGATCAACATTGTTTATGATCGATGACACTTTGCGGACGAGGAACAATGGCGTAAAACTCAGATGTAGACAAGTAAATTCAGACTGCACCAAATTTTTCTTCACCAACGTTGTAGTGCGAGAATGGAATAAGCTCCCATCATCAGTGGTCCAGTGTAACACGATTGACTCCTTCAAAAATAAGCTCGACCGGCACTTCCTTCAACTTAATATCAACTAGAGTAGAAATGCAACGTTTTGGAGTCTTCTGATTAATGTAAAATCACTTAGGTTTAAGGACAGACCACCAAGTCTGGACCATGGGGTCTGTGTGGTCTGATTTTCTATGTAAATATCTCTCTCTCTCTCTCTCTCTCTCTCTCTCTCTCTCTCTCTCTCTCTCTCTCTCTCTCTCTCTCTCTCTCTCTCTCTCTCTCTCTCTCTCTCTCTCTCTCTCTCTCTCTCTCTCTCTCTCTCTCTCTCTCTCTCTCTCTCTCTCTCTCTCTCTCTCTCTCTCTCTCTCTCTCTCTCTCTCTCTCTCTCTCTCTCTCTCTCTCTCTCTCTCTCTCTCTCTCTCTCTCTCTCTCTCTCTCTCTCTCTCTCTCTCTCTCTCTCTCTCTCTCTCTCTCTCTCTCTCTCTCTCTCTCTCTCTCTCTCTCTCTCTCTCTCTCTCTCTCTCTCTCTCTCTCTCTCTCTCTCTCTCTCTCTCTCTCTCTCTCTCTCTCTCTCTCTCTCTCTCTCTCTCTCTCTCTCTCTCTCTCTCTCTCTCTCTCTCTCTCTCTCTCTCTCTCTCTCTCTCTCTCTCTCTCTCTCTCCAATGTAGCCAAGATCAATGTTGTTTGATTATAATAATAATAATTTATTGTTATTATTATTATTATTATTATTATTATTATTATTATTATTATTATTATTATTATTATTATTATTATTATTATTATTATTATTATCTCCTCGTTGAAATTTCCATGTGGTTTCTTCGCTGAGGCATGAGACACCAGGGCTTACAGGTTTCCCATGGGAGCCGCTATTAACAGTTGCAGTTGATATGTTTCGTCTTAATATGTTGGACAGTTTGAATAATGTTTCATTCTTCCTGGCATGACTTTCCCATATTAGTAATCTTTCGTTTTTGCTCAAACGCTGGAAAGTTCCTCCCCCTCCTCCCCTTCCCCTTCACTCCCCCATATCCCTGCAGCTGCACCACCCTTCCTTCCTTCCTTCCTTCCTTCCTTCCTTCCTTCCCACCCCCCCACTTCCTCCTCTCTCACATGATGCTGATCTCCTCCTCCCCCTTCCCTGTTCCCTCCTGTCCCTTCTCTCACCCCCCTCCCCTTCCCATCCTCTACTCCCCGGCCTGTCCCCCCCTTCCTCCTCCCTTACCTCCCTCTCTCCCTCCCCCAGTCCTCCCTTATTTTTTATTTGTTGTATATCACAAGTTATTAGTTAGTCAATGGATAGCCAGGATAGGCACTGAAGTATTTTTTATATTGACTAGTGACTGCCGCTACCGCAGTACCGCACACCACGTACCTCACTGGGAAAGAAAAAAAATGGGACCACACTACCGCAACCACACTAAGGAAAAAGTACCGCACTATCGCAACCGCACTACTGATTTTTAAGTACCGCGCCCACCTCTGTTTAAAACAAGCTCGACCGACACTTCCTTCAACTTTTTATTTACTAAAATAGAAATGCAAAGTCTTGGTGGCATTTGATTTAATATAATAATTTCACTTAGGTTTAAGACCACCTAGCCTGGATCATAGGGTCTATGTTCTGAATATCTATGTAAATCTAGGCTATATGTAAATTCTCTCTCTCTCTCTCTCTCTCTCTCTCTCTCTCTCTCTCTCTCTCTCTCTCTCTCTCTCTCTCTCTCTCTCTCTCTCTCTCTCTCTCTCTCTCTCTCTCTCTCTCACCCGTCAGCACCCCCGTTGCTCTTGGTTACTTCAGCCTCCGAGTTTTCCTTGTTTATGCGCCTCTTCCTGCGGGTGGCGGCGACAGGGGCATCTTCCTGGCCCTCCGTCACCCCTCCCTCGCCGCCTGCCACCCTTCCTTGCTTGGTGTCGTGATCGTAGGCCAAGTTAGTGACACCATTCTTCCCTGCAGCCGAGGGAGAGAAATGGAGGGACAACTTAGCATTTTCTTTCGATCATTTCCTTTCTATATCCACACATTTTATTCATAGTGAAATTAGGTAAAGTAATAAGAAATTGAGAGAGAGAGAGAAGTTAATATGAATGCAGTATGGTAAGGAAAGGAGACAAAGTGTAGGAGCGAGCATGATAATGACTGTAGAAATCAAAATGCAAGGAAGAGGAAGGAAGGAGGAAAGGAAAAAGAATTCCTGAGGAGAGGAATCATTAATTAAAAAATGCAGAACATCACCAGAACACACACCAGAGCCAGGGGCCTGGATGGTGGTGGAGGGGGCGGTGAGGTATGCTCCAGTACGTCCATCAGCAAATAACCTGCAACACAAAACACGCAACACTTTCAGGTGATGGAATATATTAATTTTAATAATGATAACAAAATTAAAAATGACCACTAGGATAACAATACTAATAATAATGATTAAAGTAGTAACTCTCTCTCTCTCTCTCTCTCTCTCTCTCTCTCTCTCTCTCTCTCTCTCTCTCTCTCTCTCTCTCTCTCTCTCTCTCTCTCTCTCTCTCTCTCTCTCTCTCTCACTTCTTGCATAATTTTTTTACCTCATCTCCTCCAAGGGAAAGGCTCTCTCAGACCCCCTTGAGCGAACACTTAGTACCCTGAGGGATTTTTTAGTATAGACGAGGGGGGGGAGGAGTAATGGGAGAGGACATCTAGCTCATAATACAACCAGGCAGCTTAGAAGTAATTATAGGGGAGTAACAGAGGGCGGGCTAAGACTCTTCTATACTAACAGCAGGAGCCTCAGAAACAAGATAGACTTACTAAGGGGTGAAGCTTGTTCAGAAAATTTTGACATAATAACGATCACTGAGACATGGATTGACACTGCCAATAAAAATTTTAGATCGGAATTTGAAATAATGGGTTATCAGATGTTTCACAAAGACAGAAGGGGAAGAAAGGGAGGTGGAGTTGTGCAATATGTTAAAGACTCACTTAAAAGTTAGGTTAACAATTCAGTCAAAACTAACATGGATTCAGAATCAGTTTGGGTGGACGTTTACAATAGGAAAGAAAAACTAACCCTAGGAGTTCTGTACAGGCCACCCAACCTTAACAGGCAGGACACGAGTATATTACTACAGGAGATTTGCAGGGCGAGTAGGAGTATAAATGTCTGCGTAATGGGGGACTTTAATTATAGGAATATAGACTGGGAAGTCCTAGTGGGTGACCTGGAAGCTGTGGATTTCCTTGAAGTTATACAGATAATTTCCTTAAGCAGGTAGTTACTGAGCCTACCAGAGGAGATAACATATTAGACTTAGTCCTAACTAATAATGGAAACTTGCTACGTGAGTTGGAGGTGGGCGGAGAGTTAGGAAATAGTGACCACAGAACGGTTCGTTTTAGCTTAGACTGGGCGGGTGGTTCGCGGGTTACTGGCGAACCAAACCCAGTGTTAGTGCCAGATTTTAGAAGAGCAAATTACGAGGGGCTTCGAAGACATCTTGAAGGGATAAACTGGGATAATTTAGGGATTCATGAGGGCCAGAACTGTGGGTTGGAAAGCCAGGAGAACCAGGTAGAAATGTCTTACAATAATTTAGTTAGAGTAATAGCAGAGGTGCAAGGACAGCATATACCACAGCGAACACTTAGAAAAGAAAACAATGACCCTAAGTGGATGACTCGTGGACTAAAACATGAGATAGGATTGAAAACGGGAATTTATCAGAAAATAAAGAATGGTGAAACACATCTCAAGGGCCGGTATGTCGAACTATCTAGATTAGTGAAGAAAACACCAGGATAGCAAAAAGGAACTATGAGATCAAAGTAGCAAGTGAGGCGAAAAGTAATCCTAAGGGCTTCTTTCAGATGTATAGAACAAAAACAAGGGAGAAAATTGGACCGCTGAAAGCAAACACAGGTGAGCTAGTAGAAAATTACGAAAATATGAGCACATTGTTGAACGACTACTTCCTTTCAGTATTCACACAAGAGGATCGAACAACTATTCCGGAAAGGGTTCAGGTGTACGAGGGCAGAGATGGCGATAAATTGAGGGATATAATCATTACCGGGCAAGTAGTTCAGGATGAGATAGATAAGCTTAAGAAGAATAAGTCGCCAGGTCCTGACGGGATATTTCCGAGGGTATTAAAGGAATTTAGTGATGTACTCAGTGACCCACTAACCGACATCTTTAAGATGTCGGTAAATACTGGTTATGTGCCCAGCCTATGGAAAGTAGCTAATGTGATGCCGATTTTCAAAAAGGGGGACAGGTCAGCTGCTTCAATCTATCGCCCAATTAGCTTAACATCGGTTATAGGCAAGATGCTGGAGTCCATAATAGCCAGGGACATTCGGGAGCATCTAGAGAAACATAGCTTAATTCACGACTCGCAGCATGGGTTCACAAAAGGTAGGTCATGCCTCACCAATCTCTTGTCCTTCTACAATAAGGTATTTGAGGCGGTAGACAGAGATGAAAATCATGATGTAATCTATCTTGATTTTAGTAAAGCGTTTGACAAAGTTCCTCACCAACGACTATTGCTTTAATTACAGGCTCACGAAGTAGAGGGTAAAGTTTTGAACTGGGTCACGGCGTGGCTTAGCAATAGGAAGCAAAGAGTGCAAAGCAATGGTAAAAGATCTGACTGGGGATGTGTTACAAGTGGGGTCCCACAAGGTTCGGTATTAGGTCCACTTTTGTTTATTATTTATATCAATGACTTTAATACAGGAATCAGTAGTGATGTCAGTAAGTTTGCAGATGATACCAAGATCGATAGAGTAATTGAGTCGGATCAGGACGCTAGTATTCTCCAGGATGAACTAAACAGATCGTATGACTGGGCAGATAAATGGCAAATGAAGTTCAATGTAGGAAAGTGCAGTATTCTGAGTGTAGGTAGGAACAACCCCTCACATAACTATTGCTTAAATGACGCTCTCATAAGCAGGTGTGGGTGCGAGAGGGATTTAGGGGTCTTAGTGAGCTCTGATCTCCGTCCAAGGGCACAATGCATTCAAGCTAGAAATCGAGCAAATAGGGTACTGGGATTTATTTCAAGGAGCGTAAGCAACAGAAGCGCCGAAGTCTTCCTCAAACTATATTTAGCATTAGTTAGACCTCATCTTGACTATGCGGTTCAGTTCTGGTCACCTTACTATAGAATGGATATCAAAATGTTAGAATCGGTGCAGAGGAGGATGACTAAGATAATTCAGGGGTTGAGAAACTTGCCATACGAGGAAAGACTCAAACAGTTAAACTTACATTCTCTAGAAAGGCGAAGGGTGCGTGGAGACATGATCGAGGTTTATAAATGGATGAAGGGCTTTAATAAGGGAGATATTCATAAGGTATTGTTGGTAAGAGAACCGGGAAGGACACGAAGTAATGGGTTTGAACTGGATAAATTCAGATTCAACAGGGACATAGGCAAAAATTGGTTTACTAACAGGGTGGTGGATGAGTGGAATAGGCTTAGCAGTCACGTGGTGAGTGCCAATACAATTGTCACATTCAAAAATAAATTAGATAAATTCATGGACAGCGATATTAGGTGGGGTTAGATACACGGGAGCTTAGGTTCAAAGGAGCTGCCCAGTACAGGCCTACCGGCCTCTTGCAGACTCCTACGTTCTTATGTTCTAAAACAACCGATAAACACACACACACACAGAATCAACACTAGAACATCAACATAGTCGCTCACGTGTTGAAGGCCATGGAGCCGTCCTGGAGGGTGAGCGCTGCGTGGAGAGCCTTCCCGCCCTGCTCGTGCTGCATGTCGCACTTCTTCTGTTCAGACTCGAAGTAGTCGTAGAGGCGGCGAGTCCACTGCCCCACCGCGCGTATGTGTAGCCAAAGAACGTCTGTGAGAGAGATTATTGACTGCCATATTACTGTTTCGTTAACTATATATATACATTATATTTTTTCACGCACAGAGCAAAGGCCAAACCGTAGCCTACCTATCTAGCCCAGTAATGGAGTCTAAACAATGCCACAAAGAGGTTTCAAAAGGCTAATGATCAATTCTTGTTTCAAAAGAGTTATTAATTGAACTCGCTTGTTGATAGTTTTAGTCGTAGGAAAGTGGATACAGTAGAAGGAATTAAGGCGGCTACAGAGTTTGCTAGATATAGTGCAAGGGATGCAGCGCGAAGATGCTGGTTAACTATACATGTAGGCTGCACAGCTTGTCGGGGATAATGCACAAAAGCAGCGATGTATCTACCCAGACTTACTATCCTGTGCTCAAGGGCTAGAGAGACGGTGAATGAACCAGACTCTCACAGCAATTTCCTTGACCCATTTTTTTCAGCGTAGGTACTTTTCTAATATGATTATTTACTAGAAGTGTGCACGTACAAACTAGCAAACTGTAGAAAGGCACTTGGGCTGAATCACCATCATACTCGGGGAGTTGAAGATGGTGAACAATTAATGCTACTCTTAGTTAGCGATCTCTATAATTCAGTAATTTTTCAGGCTAGGTGTTACAGGCTGCATATAAATTGCCGAACATCCTGCATAATATAAGCATTCAGACTGACTCATTGCCATTCTCGTGGCCTGAGGAAATGGTGAACCGTGAACGGATGCTACTCATTGCTTATTATCATAATTTAATCGCCGAACATCCCTCCCAAACTTTTCTGATAGCGACCTTAAATACAGTCTAGACCTGGCCTGGCGACCCCAAATGCGTGAACATGTAGCATTTATTTCCAATTATTTTTGTTATACTTTCAGATGTTTGTAATTTTATCCTCCGCCTCATTGCTGTCTGCTCGGCGGACGAGTATTATACGTGATTGCAACTCTCATGACGTGCTGAACGTATTGTATGTGTACGGGTGCTTTATTACAACGCTACTTTTGTTAGTATGTGTCAAGGAGAATCTTCATGCTGTCCTACTAAAGTAATTCAACTACATTACTGAAAAATCTAAACTTGACCTGTGTTTATTAAAACGGTCTTTATAGTATGATATGATTATTTCAAGACCCTCCTGTGACCCTCAGTAACACTCGCGACCCTCATTTGGGTCGCGACCATGGGTTTGGGAATCACTGTAATGTAAGCACTTGACCGACTCACCGTCCTGCTCGGGGGCTGAGGAGATGGTGAACGGATGCCACTCGTAATTAGCGATCTGCGGGATGTTGATGAACACGTAGTCACCAGGGTGGTACTGGAAAGTTGGCGGCCGCTTGATGACCAGATGGATGACCTTGGACGGAAGAAGTACGCCGGAGCTGAGGGGGAAGGGTGGGGGGGGGGGGGAGAAAACTTTATTATTTCTCATAATGATTCATGATAAGTTCAGGGGTTTAGTCTGAGTGAATGGGAGAAAATGTATGTCAAAGGAATATGTGATTTTTTTATACCGCTTCTTCCAAAAAACGTACTTTCAAACGTGAAAGGTGAGAGGTGTGTTTTACCTACACACACAAACACCTTGCCTAAAATGAGAAATCTCTCTCTCTCTCTCTCTCTCTCTCTCTCTCTCTCTCTCTCTCTCTCTCTCTCTCTCTCTCTCTCTCTCTCTCTCTCTCTCTCTCTCTCTCTCTCTCTCTCTCTCTCTCTCTCTCTCTCTCTCTCTCTCTCTCTCTCTCTCTCTCTCTCTCTCTCTCTCTCTCTCTCTCTCTCTCTCTCTCTCTCTCTCTCTCTCTCTCTCTCTCTCTCTCTCTCTCTCTCTCTCTCTCTCTCTCTCTCTCTCTCTCTCTCTCTCTCTCTCTCTCTCTCTCTCTCTCTCTCTCTCTCTCTCTCTCTCTCTCTCTCTCTCTCTCTCTCTCTCTCTCTCTATCTCTCTCTCTCTCTCTCTCTCTCTCTCTCTCTCTCTCTCTCTCTCTCTCTCTCTCTCTCTCTCTCTCTCTCTCTCTCTCTCTCTCTCTCTCTCTCTCTCTCTCTCTCACACACACACACACACACACACCAGGTCGACACATCAACCCAACCACATCACCTTCGCCTTACTCTCACCTTATGTAAGTCTTGCCGCGGCCGGTCCTCATCCTTATGGAGCGGTGTACTCTCTCGATGAGGAAGATGATGCCGGGAGCCACGAACCACTTCCAGAAATTGGGTCCGTGGAGGATGCAAAGAGTCCAGAAGGCAATGTAGAGAAGGTGGGTCCAGTAAAACACCTGAATGGGGGAGGGAAAGAAAACAAAAACGGCTACGGAGATTGAAAGGGTGCTATTTTTTTTTTTTTAGGTAATAGCTGGATGAAATAATAGAAAAAAGGTGTGGTGAAGGAAAGGAGTGTGTGTGTGTGTGTGTGTGTGTGTGTGTGTGTGTGTGTATCGAAACTTATTTTAGAGGAAAAAAGGTAAATAGGTGAGGGGACACACACACACACACACACACACACACACACACACACACAAACCCTCCCCCCCCTCTTCTAACACACATAGATACCCCTCCCTTCCCTTCTCTTTCCATTATATATCCTTTCCATTCCACCTCTCACACACACACCTCAAAGTAGCCAGATTTCCTGACGAAGGGGAGGGAGCAGACCACCATCACCGTTAGTATGATCATCAGCGCCACGCCCGTCGGGTTGGCGATACCTTCGTAAAGACCAAAGAGCTCAGGGCACAAGGTGAAGATGAGCTCGGCGTACGTACAGTTGTTCTTGTTGGGTTCTTCTGGGCCCGTCAGCGGCTGTATGAACACACCTAGAGTACGAGAGAGTGTTACTTTATATGCTAAATGTTATAATAGATGAAGGTAGTGAGGGACGAAAGGAAGGAGGCGAGAGAAAAGGGATAGTGAGAGGAAACAATGAGCTATTTTGATGAGCTCCAAGGGGTCTATCAGTGGCTGTATGAACACGATTAAAAAGAGAGACTGTTACTTTATTTTTAGGTGTTAGAGACAACCGGAGAGAGGAGGCAGGTAAGGGAGATGCAGAGCAAATATTTCTTTCGTTCACCATATCCCAAGGGGCCTACCAGCACGTCTACAGCATGAGTTTGATATTTATTCTTATTGTTGCGAAGCGAGGAAGGAAAGAAGGGTGGGGTGGGGTGAGAGTTGTTCTTGCTCACCATCCTGTGGCCCCGTTTGTGACAAAAAATATGAGCCCACTGTGTACAAACGGGTCGAGATATACAGCAATTATTCTTATACATTACACCAGACAAGCAAAACAAGGAGAAGGAAAAGGAGAGACGGAAAGATTCCTCCTCCATTCTGAAGTGTTATATAAGAGATGGAGAAAGGGAGAAACTCGAATATGGACAAGGAGAGACTTAGGGAGATTTAACTTTCTCCTTTTAGCGTTTCAGCAGAGAAGGTATAACGAGAGAGAGAGAGAGAGAGAGAGAGAGAGAGAGAATATATACACACGTGCTGCTGCAACTGCTACTACCACTACAATATCAGCAGCAGCAACAACAACAACAACTACTATTACTACTACTACTACTACTACTACTACTACTACTACTACTACTACTACTACTACTACTACTACTACTGCTACTACTACTGCATTGACATATGCACCCACCGAAGTTTATCAAGTGGGCGATGGTGTGCAGGACAGAGTACACGAAGATGAGGATGCCGCAGAGCTTGTGTAGGTAGAGATGCTGGTCTAAGGGCAGGAAGGAAGCCCCTCCCATCGACCTCAAGTACGTGATGGACTGACGCAGGACCAACACACACACGAACATGCAGTTGAAGTTGAGGCATTGTCCTGTTTGGGGAGGAAGAAGGGGAGGCGGATTAGGTGGTGGTGATAATGGTGGCCAAGAGGAGGAGGAGGAGGCCAAGAGGAGGAGGAGGACGAGGAGGAGGACATGATGGAGAAGTAAGAGGACAATGACAATGAGGAAAGGTGGAGGAGAAGAGGAAGAAAAATAAGAAAGAGAAGGGGAGGCGGGGGATGGTAGTTAAGAGGAGGAGGAGGAGAGGGAGGGGGAGGAGGAGAAAGAGGAAGAGGAAAAAAATAATGAGGAGAAGACGGAGGAGGAGGAGATCGACTGTATAGGAAGTACAGACAAGCGAACAAACAAGGAAATATATAAGGATAATGATGAGAATGATTATGATAGCAAGCATCTCTCTCTCTCTCTCTCTCTCTCTCTCTCTCTCTCTCTCTCTCTCTCTCTCTCTCTCTCTCTCTCTCTCTCTCTCTCTCTCTCTCTCTCTCTCTCTCTCTCGCGTCAAACCTCAAATTCTCACATCAATGCATCGATGCAGCAAATAAAGCGAACAGAATGTTGGGCTTCATTAAAAGAAACTTTTTATTCAAGAATAAAGATGTAATACTTCCGCTCTACAATAGCTTAGTCAGACCCCACTTGGAATATGCGGTACAGTTTTGGTCTCCCCACCATGCAAAGGACATTGCTAAATTACAAGGTGTTCAACGTCGGGCAACAAAAATGATCCCTTCCCTGCGCAACAACTCCTATGAAGAGAGGCTTTCCACCCTTAAAATGTTCTCTCTTGAGAAACGTCGCCTCCGAGGAAAACTGATCGAATGTTTTAAAATACTTAATGGTTTCACGAATGTAGACAGAACAAAATTGTTTATGATCGATGACACTTTGCGAACTAGGAACAATGGCACAAAACTCAAATGTAGACAAGTAAATTCAGACTGCACCAAATTTTTCTTCACCAACGTTGTAGTGCGATAATGGAATAAGTTCCACCATCAGTGGTCCAGTGTAACACGATTGACTCCTTTAAGTACAAGCTCGACCGTCACTTCCTTCACCTTAATATTAACTAAGGTAGAAAAGCAACGTTTTGGAGCCATCTGATTAATGTAAAATCACTTAGGTTTAAGGACAGACCACCTAGTCTGGACCATGGGGTCTGTGGTCTGTTTTTCTATGTCTCTCTCTCTCTCTCTCTCTCTCTCTCTCTCTCTCTCTCTCTCTCTCTCTCTCTCTCTCTCTCTCTCTCTCTCTCTCTCTCTCTCTCTCTCTCTCTCTCTCTCTCTCTCTCTCTCTCTCTCTCTCTCTCTCTCTCTCTCTCTCTCTCTCTCTCTCTCTCTCTCTCTCTCTCTATCTCTCTCTCACTCTCTCTCTCTCTCTCTCTCTCTCTCTCTCTCTCTCTCTCTCTCTCTCTCTCTCTCTCTCTCTCTCTCTCTCTCTCTCTCTCCTTCCTTCCCATCACTCACCACATGCCCTCGCCAAAATAGTGAGTCCATTATGATCCTTGTACTCGATGGCGCGGGAGATGAAGAGGCCGAGGTTGATGGCGATGTAGGCGAGCAGGAAGGACAGGTAGACGTAATTGTTCTTCAGGTAAGGTAAGCTCATCTGGTAAGGCGTCAGTCTCATCTTCTTCACGACCGGACCTTTCTCCTTCCCCAAGTTCGGCGGGACCAGCCATCGGTCAATGCTGCGAGGGTGTGTGTGAAAGAGGGGTTAGTTTTTTTTGTGTGTGGGGATTTTCGCTCACTCACTCACTCACACACACACAACAACAACAAAATAAACGTCAGTACCTGATGGAGAGGTTCTCAATCAGGCCGTCGTGTTTCTCTAGCTGTGCCTTCAGACTCTCGTAGGTGATGGCGCCGGTGTTCTGCGTGTCCGCGTCCTCGAACATTGCCAGCGTCAAGTCCTGGATCTGTTCGTCGCTGAATCGCATCCCGTTCTCCTCCATGCAAGCTTTCATAACCTTCTGTAGCTCACTCTGCTGGATGAGCCCGTCGCCTGCGGTGGGAGAAAGAAGAGAATGAAGAAGAGGAAGAATTAATAACGCGAAGTGGAAAAAGAGAGAGAAGAGAAAGAATACGAGAAGAAACAGGAGGAATAAAAGTAAAAAGAGAGGAGGAATATGAAGATAGACAGAGGAAGAAGGAAAATGAGGAGGAAGTAGAAGAGAAGAACTGGAGGGATAAAAGGAAAAGGAGAAATAGGAGAAAAGGAGGAGGGGAAACATGAGGAAGGATAAAAGAAAGAGGAAAAAGAAGAATATTAAGAGGAATAATACGATTGGGAGAAGGAAGAATAGGAGGAGAAATATGATGGAAAAAAAGGAAAAGGAGATATATGAGGTAAAGGAAGAGGACGAGAAATGCGAGGATGGATAACAGGAGGAAGAAAAAGAAGATGAAGAATATGAGACGGAATAATAGAAATAAAAAGGAAAGGAGGATGGAGGAAAACGATGAAGAAGTAACAAGAGGAGGGGGAAGAAATGAGGAATTGGAAAGGTAAACAGAAAGGGAGAAGTAGCCGGGAAGGAAGAAAAGACAATAGCAGTAAAAAAGGAGGTCAGGAGGAGGAAAAAGGAAAGCAGGAATGGAAGGATTAGAGGAAGATGAGCAGGAAGGATAACACGAGGATAATAAATTGCAGGAGAAGTAGTAGTAGTAGTAGTAGTAGTAGTAGTAGGAGGAGGAGGAGGAGGAGGAGGAGGAGGGAGATAAAAAAGCAAAATCGAATAGAAAGAAAAAAGGAAACAAAAAGAAATAGGAGGAATTAGAGAAAGAGGAAAAGGAAGCTTACCTCATATTCACACTTAAAGGACGTAAAAAAAAGGATAATAGTATAGAAAGCATACACTCTCTCTCTCTCTCTCTCTCTCTCTCTCTCTCTCTCTCTCTCTCTCTCTCTCTCTCTCTCTCTCTCTCTCTCTCTCTCTCTCTCTCTCTCTCTCATTATTTACATCAACGACGTGGATGTTGGACTCAATAACCGCATTAGTAAATTTGCAGACGACACAAAGATTGGTAACTCGGTTCTCACTGACGAAGACAGGCAAAGCCTCCAAGAGGATTTGCACAAAATTTCAGCTTGGTTTGATAGATGGGAGATGCCCTTTAACGTAGACAAGTGTCAGGTCCTGTTGGAACGAGGAATAAGAAGTTTGATTACGAAATGCGCGGCGTTAAACTCAGCGTTCAATGCGTCAAGGACTTTCAAAATCGCGTCAAACCTCAAATTTCACAGCAATGCATCGATGCAGCAAATAAAGCGAACAGAATGTCCATTAAAAGAAACTTTTTATTTAAGAATAAAGATGTAATACCGCTCTACAACAGTTTAGTCAGACCCTACTTGGAATATGCGGTACCGTTTTGGTCTCCCCACCATGCAAAGGATATTGCTAAATTAGAAGGTGTTCAGCGTCGGGCAACGAAAATGATCCCTTCCTTGCGCAACAAATCCTACGAAGAAAGGCTTTCTACCCTTAACATGTTCTCTGAGAAACGTCGCCCGAGGAAAACTGATCGAATGTTTTAAAATACTTAATGGTTTCACGAATGTAGACAGATCAACATTGTTTATGATCGACACTTTGCGCACGAGGAACAATGGCGTAAAACTCAGATGTAGACAAGTAAATTCAGACTGCACCAAATTTTTTCTTCACCAACGTTGTAGTGCGAGAATGGAATAAGCTTCCACCATCAGTGGTCCAGTAACACGATTGACCTTCAAACAAGCTAGACCGTCACTTCCTTCAACTTAATATCAACTAGAGTAGAAATGCAACGTTTTGGAGTCTTCTGATTAATGTAAAATCACTTAGGTTTAAGGACAGACCACCAAGTCTGGACCATCTGTGGTCTGATTTCTATGTAAAATCTATAAATCTCTCTCTCTCTCTCTCTCTCTCTCTCTCTCACCATCGAGGTCGTACACGCGGAAGAGGAACTTGATCTTGTCGTTGGGTGACTTCCCCGCGAACTGGTGCATGGCGTCCAGGAACTCTGAGAGGGAGACGGTGCCGCTGTTGTCCCTGTCGAAGATCTGGAAGACCCTCTCGGCGAACGAAGGAAGAACGACTAAGCAGGGCGAGATAGGGAGAAAAGAACGGCGAAGAAAGGAAAATAGGGAGATAAAAAGGAGAGAAACGAGGTAGAAAAGAAGCCGAAGAATGGCGGTAAGAACGACGAGAGAGAGAGAGAGAGAGAGAGAGAGAGAGAGAGAGAGAGAGAGAGAGAGAGAGAGAGAGAGAGAGAGAGAGAGAGAGAGAGAGAGAGAGAGAGAGAGAGAGAGAGAGAGAGAGAGAGAGAGAGAGAGAGAGAGAGAGAGAGAGAGAGAGAGAGAGAGAGAGAGAGAGAGAGAGAGAGAGAGAGAGAGAGAGAGAGAGAGAGAGAGAGAGAGAGAGAGAGAGAGAGAGAGAGAGAGAGAGAGAGAGAGACAGAGAGAGACAAAGACAGAGAGAGAGAGAGAGAGAGAGAGAGAGAGAGAGAGAGAGAGAGAGAGAGAGAGAGAGAGAGAGAGAGAGAGAGAGAGAGAGAGAGAGAGAGAGAGAGAGAGAGAGAGAGAGAGAGAGAGAGAGAGAGAGAGAGAGAGAGAGAGACAAAGAGAGAGAGAGAGAGAGAGAGAGAGAGAGAGAGAGAGAGAGAGAGAGAGAGAGAGAGAGAGAGAGAGAGAGAGAGAGAGAGAGAGAGAGAGAGAGAGAGAGAGAGAGAGAGAGAGAGAGAGCGAGAGAGAGAGAGAGAGAGAGAGAGAGAGAGAGAGAGAGAGAGAGAGAGAGAGAGAGAGAGAGAGAGAGAGAGAGAGAGAGAGAGAGAGAGAGAGAGAGAGAGAGAGAGAGAGAGAGAGAGAGAGAGAGAGAGAGAGAGAGAGAGAGAGAGAGAGAGAGAGAGAGAGAGAGAGAGAGAGAGAGAGAGAGAGAGAGACAAAGACAAAGAGAGAGAGAGAGAGAGAGAGAGAGAGAGAGAGAGAGAGAGAGAGAGAGAGAGAGAGAGAGAGAGAGAGAGAGAGAGAGAGAGAGAGAGAGAGAGAGAGAGAGAGATTTTTATAAATGCGAAATTTACATACTCCATTTTCTTTCCCATCCTTTCTTACTTCTTTCCCTTCCCTTCTATTCTTTCCATTAATTTTCTTTACCTTTCTCTCCTTTCCTTCCTTTCCTTTTCTCCTTTCCTTTAGTGTCCTTTTCCTTCCTTTCCTTCTCTTTCCATTTTTCTTCCTTCTCTCTTCTCTTCCTCAAAAGTCATTCTAGTTAAAACTCTCCTCTCCTCTTCTCTCCTCCCTTGAAGGGAGGAGAGAAGAGGAGAGGAGAGTTTTAACTAGAATGACTTGGAAGAACAGTAGAGAAGGGAGTCCCTTCTCTACTGTTCTTCCTAACCCAATACATACGTTTCTGGAGTGAACGATCTTCTTAAAGTCATCGAAGGAGAGTTCCTGCTTGTGTCCCAGCGCTTGACGGAACATCTGCTCCAGCCATTCCAGGTTTTCCCGCGTGAACCCGGTGCGTGGGCTGCGGAGAGAGGGCGTGTGAGTGGGTGAGTGGTGAGGGCCGGAGCTACGTGAGGGCAAGGTGAGGGGAGGGAGAGATAGGAGAGGGGGAGGAAAATGGAGTGAGTGGGTGACAGTTGTGGGAGGAATGGAATGGGAGGAGGATTATAGAAAGGGGAGGGAGAAGGGTGAGTGTGTGAGAGTGGTGAGGGGAGGAATTATGTGAAGGCGAGGTGAGGGGAGGGAGAGACAGGAAGGGAGAGGAAAGTGAAATGAGTGAGTGTTGTGAGAGATGGAGAAGAGTGGGAGGAGAGTTATAGAAAAGGGAGAGAGTGAGAGTAGGGAGAGAAGAAATGATGTGGGGAGGAGGGAGATATAGGAGGGTGAGAGGAGAGTTAAGTGACTGCGTGGGAGTTGAGAGAGGAACAGATATGAGTGGGTTACAGAAATAGAGGAAGGTGAGTGTATGGCCGTATTCTTAAACATTTCTGCGCTCAATTACACATATTTGACAAGGCTTTCCTAGGATATGTGGGTATTTGCAGGGGTACTTTTATGACCCTGGTGGTAGTTTGACCCTTATTCTATACCATGAATCTAAAAAAAGACAGTAGAACCAGACTGATTTTCCTTTTGGCCTCTAGAAGTTGTTGATGTGCAAGAGACGGAAGCGTCTGAAAAAACCGACGTTAGAACTGTGTGGTTGGGGATGAGGAAGAAAATATTATGAGGTGAGGTCGGGTGGGAAGGAAGATAAGCGTGACCTACGTGAGGGTTGACAGGTAGCGGGAAGGTAACACGAGCAAGGGGAAGTTCGACACTGATATAGGATGTTATAATTTCCTGCTGGTATGTCACTATTGATTGATAACTGAACAGGAAATCCGGTGAACACACAGCATGGCAAAATGGTATGATAATAGACAAAATCTCTCTCTCTCTCTCTCTCTCTCTCTCTCTCTCTCTCTCTCTCTCACCAGCAAGGGAGGTGTGGCATACAGTTGATACACGTTGTCAGGTTAGAGGATATAGAAGTCTTGGGTTCACAGCAGTAACAGGCGTTCAGTGGATTCTCTATAGCATCTCCTCCTCCTCCTCCTCCTCCTCCGTCTATGTTAACGATATGCCCTTTCCTCGACGCATGATATCTCTTTCTGTGTTCCTGTTTCCCTTCCTCTCTTCTCTCGTCTCCTATGTCGCTACTTTGGTCTTCTGTGCTTACGATCTGCTCTTTCTTCCACTTTCTGCACCACTTTCTATGATCTTTACTCTCTCTTTTCTTGGTCGTGTTTCCCTGTTCTTCTTCAGCCCCGTTCATTGATGTAGCTTCTTTCCCGCCTGTGTTCCTGTCGCTGTTGTTTCCGTCTCTGCTCGTCGTACTAAAATTTCTGTCTCGCTCCGGTGGATTCACTCTCTTATCTCTGTTCGTTGCTGGGGATTCACTCTCGTCTGTGCTTCGGTTGATGTTTTTGTCTATGTTCCTTTTGGGGTTTTCGATTTCACCCGTGTCCTCCGTCCTACCTCCGCACTCCACCTCCACACCTTCGTCTTCGTTCCCACCCCGTCGCCCGGCGGAGTGCAGTGATACGCTCCGAAAAGGCATTGTATCTCCTCACTCTTCCACCTCTTCTCTTCCTTCTGCTGCGTCCATGCAATTACTAACACCCATGCAGGAAAAAGTTTACAGTTTCTGGAAGACGCTTTTTTCTCTGGTGTTCCTCCTCTTTGCTCCTACTGGGACTTTTTTTTTATACCTGTTCTCTGACGGAAAGCACACTGCAAAATATGTCTTCCTCGTGAGTTGCTGGAGTACGATACCTCAAGCCACAGGGTTTTAAGAAAGAGAATAAAAGGGCCCGAATAAAGAAGGCAGTGGAGGCTGACTTGATACTCCTCTTAGTTATAAAGCTTTCCTCACTGATTTAAGGGAAAACCATATGTCGTCTGTTTTATTAGTCACTTGTGGAATACCGAAAAGATCATCATAGCCTTCCTTCATACAGACCGACTGACAAAGAGGAAAGCCTGATACTGACTTTACAGAACAACAAAAGCCAAATATATTTCCTTCCGCACAGTCTTACCACCGTAACGAGACTGGCTAATGTGAAGAGGCGTCACTTTTATATAACATCTCCCAAAGCCATTAATATTCCTTTCCCCAACAGGCTGATCACTGCTCACAAGACTGACTGACAGATCGAGAAGGGACCTATTACTGCCTTCTAGATGTAACAGTAAAATATCCACAACAGTTTCCCTTCCCACTGTGTGACCACGGCCTGCAAGACTAACCGTGGTCCAAAACATTGCCTTCTTTTATAAGCCGACGGCAGCCAGAGCAGAAACACCTTCACGCTGATAACAGGAGGAAGCACCGTCATAGGGTGAGATAACATGACTCTCCCCTCCCTCCTCCCCTTCCCTGTTTCCTGCCCTCCATCTGACCTAACAGTGCATTATTGTAGTGTCGCGCGAATTACTTATCAGACGAGAGGGGCAGGGGCCGGGGGGGAGGGAGGGAGAGAATACACACGCACGCACAGGTCACATTATATGAATCAACATTTCCGGAACACTAAACAACGCTATGATAACGAGAGTCAGAAGTTATTCGTTAAATCAACTCCCGACGGCAATATGATATTTTTTTCAAGTGTGGTTTTATGTGGTCTGAACGAATCTGACCTTAATTTTCGGGGAAATGTGTGGTTTCTGTTATGACGGATATTATTGCAACCTCCCTGAGAATAAAAGCCAAAATCTTCTAAATAAGTAACCTATCGCCGCTAAATTAGTCACCTGTCACCTTCGGATTATTAACCTGTCACAACCGACTTAGTACTTTATCGCTAATGAATTATTAAACAATCGCCGCTAAGTTAATCATTGGTCGTTGTTAAATCAATAACTTGCAAAGTATCATTTCTAAATTAACAACTTATCCCTTTATTGCCGCTGATTTAGTAACCTATTACTGCTAAATCAGTGACCTATCGCAGCTTAAACAGTAACATCGCCGCTGTGTTAGTATTCAGTCGCTGCTGAAACAGTAGCCCATGGCCGCTAAATTGTAACATATCACCGACTGATTAGTAACCACTCGTCGCTAATTAGTAAGATATCGACACTATATAAGCAACTTATCGCCGCCAAAGTAATCTATCGCCGCTTAACTGCTAGCCCATCAACGCTAAATTAGTAACTTAATCATCATTAATTGCAGCAGCCCCACCGGCTAAGGCCGCTGGGCGCAACTCGGCTCGCCGGCGTGTTGGCACAAAGTTGACCATGTGCCCGCTCACAATACTTTTCATAGTCTTAGATAAAAAATCTAGCATTTATTTTTTTCGAAAACCTGTTACAAGGGGAAAAGGGGTAACAATTCCCTGAATCCATTTCTGTGGAGATATTGCAGGAGTACGAGTAAAAGGGGACAAGATAGCTACCCTTCCGAATATAACCCACAAGTCCCCTTGCCCCCTTGTCTCCACTCCTTTCAGAGCACTGTGCGCATTATCACAACAATACTAGGAAACACGGGACACGTAAACATTATCACAATGACGCAACATTCTGCAAACACGAAAGAAAACAGCACATGTGTTCTCCTTGCCTGTTCAAAGCGGTAAGCTACAAAGTAAGTTCAGGAGATATGGCAACAGCTAGAATGAGTTGAAGTGGAAAGATTACGTGATACACAAAGTAGAGAGAGAGAGAGAGAGAGAGAGAGAGAGAGAGAGAGAGAGAGAGAGAGAGAGAGAGAGAGAGAGAGAGAGAGAGAGAGAGAGAGAGAGAGAGAGAGAGAGAGAGAGAGAGAGAGAGAGAGAGAGAGAGAGAGAGTATGAGATATTTGATGGCGGTGGACGAGGATGAGGAGGAGGGGGAGCTGTGATGAAGTGAACCTGGTGGTGGTGGTGGAGTGAGTGTGATAAAACGATGCAATGACTGATAAAGTAGTGTATGGCCAGGATGAAGTGAATGTAGGAGTGGAAAAGAGAATAGTGGAGTGGTGAGTGTAATGGTGGTGGAATGATCAATACCGGAGTGACCTGTTGCATGCGTCATACAGCAACAACAACAACAACA
This sequence comes from Eriocheir sinensis, assembly GCF_024679095.1. Taxonomy (NCBI): domain Eukaryota; kingdom Metazoa; phylum Arthropoda; class Malacostraca; order Decapoda; family Varunidae; genus Eriocheir; species Eriocheir sinensis. The sequence goes on from NC_066533.1 coordinate 3,727,943, forward strand.
ACAATTATAGTGACAAAAATTACTACTACTACTACTACTACTACTACTACTACTATTACTATTACATCACCGCGTGATGGACGACGCGGGTTCGAATCCCCACTCGGATTTTTCAGTCACCGCCGAGTGGCTTAAAACTACCCACATGCTGTCCTGAAGACCACTCATCAACCCGGACTCTAGAGGAAGCCGTCCAAGCGAATCAAGAACGAGTTCCGGGGGGCAGCATGAGCCAATGCAAGATGGCGCCACTATAAACACTCGCCTGCGCCAGAACTGGCTGGGCCGACCATCAGGCCCCACCTGGAAGAAGCCTTGGGCCGACCATCAGGCCCCACCGGGAAAATGCCTACCGGCGCAATAGGCAACAACGTAAAAGAAAAAAAAAATTACTATTACTACTGCTACTACTACTACTACTACTACTGCTGCTGATGCTGATGCTAGTAATAATAATAATAATAATAATAATAATAATAATAATAATAATAATAATAATAATAATAATAATAATAATAATAATAATAATAATAATAATAATAATAATAATTACAATAATAACGGTAGTGATGATGATAATAATAATAATAATAATAATAATAATAATAATAATAATAATAATAATAATAATAATAATAATAATAATGATAATAATAATAATAATAATAATAATAATAATAATAATAATAATAATAATAATAATAATAATAATAATAATGTGATAATAAGCGCGGAGCGAACGAAGGCAGCGGAGTACGTTTCTGCAGGTCCATCTGTCCATGTGCATGTGTGCTAACGAGCGTGCGTGTGTACGTGCGTGCATGCGTACACATACTTATCGTTAACTAGGGCTCATACGATCCTGACAAGATTAGTGATAAGAGCTCTTGAGTCCTAACTTGAGAGAAAACTATGACAAAGAAACAATACTAATGTTTATTTTCCTTACTGTTATAATAAGAATAAAAAGAAATAGTATTACCGTCCGCACCAAAGGTCGGCCGTGTCCAGGACGCAGGTTCCATGGACGTTCTCGCTGCCGCGCTCTCCTGCGTTCGTGACGTGCTCATTGTATTGCTGATCTTTTTTGGTTGACAGATTTAGAATCTGCGTAGCTACGGCCAAATTGAGCTGTAGATTTTTAATGAGGGAAGAGTGGCAGTAGAGCCAAAGCTATCTGGAGACAGATCTCAATCCCACGCCGACGCTGCCCCTTGGTCACGAGGCCTTTGTAGATAGTAGTGGTAGTAACAATACAATAATAATCATACAATAATGGTGATACTATGATAGTAATAATAACAAAAATAATAATTATGATGATAATACAGATGATGATGATATACAAATACAGTGATACACAGCGAGGATTTGTTACCTAGCAACATCCGCGGAGCAGTGGTTGATAGTGTGTGACTGGAGGTAAAAATAATGGGCGAGAAAGAAAAGTTAAAGGATGTCAGGACGAAAATGCATTCAGTAGATAATATAATACTGCATAACAAAGCCATTCTCTCTCTCTCTATATATATATATATATATATATGTATATATATGTCCATTTATATCTCTTATATATATTTTTCTATCAATCTATCTATCGCTTTACCTGTCTGTACCTATTTACCAACTCATCTAGCCCAAAACACGCGACATGTCACTATCTTTCAAAGCCTTCTGTCTATCTATTAATATATCAACCCAACGCCATCTGTTTGAGAATAATTATTCACGTCTGTTTCAATTGAGTGGTAACAAAATGAAGCGAGAGGTGAAGAACAGTTAAATGAAAGGTCGGCTTGAAAAAAAAATTAAAAAAAAATGTCAGCGAGTACTAACGGTGTGCAATATTTAATAAGAAATAACATGAAACACAGTTCCTGCTTTTTTATGGGTGTTCACGGCTGAGAAGGAATAAACCACACACTGAGTTCCTCTTTCCTTATCTTTGGCGTGTTCGCAAAAGGATGAAAGGGATAAGGATGGCACCATATAATTAGGGGTGATTGGACTATTCTTCATCCGCCTGCAAAGGATTATGATTTTTACCGCATATTCAGTTGGTTTGTGAGTTCAGAAATTAATGGGAACGCTTTCTTACTTCCATTTTATTATAACGCTTTTCTTTATTACGTGCTTGTTTGTATGGTAATGTAACAATGATACAGATAGATAAATTATGAAAGAAAAGCAAATACTCACACATATAGTACAGATTTAGTTATAACACAAGCTGGGATTATTCAGTCACCGCCGAGTGGCCTAAGGCTACCCACATGCTGTCCAGAGAAGTCCATCTAACAATCCGGACTTTAGATTCTATGAGCAAAGATGAGCTCGGGGGAGGGGGCAGCATGAGCCAATATAAGATGGCGCCACTATAAACACTTGCCTGCGCCACGACGGGCTGGGGCCGACCATCAGGCCCCACCAAGAAAGCCTACCGGCGCAATCGTGAAAAAAAAATCATCAGTACCAAGAAATTATCAATATATTTCCGTGAAGTGATAAGAACTTGACAAGGAAACACCGCGAGTCTACGTGAGTAAAGTGACTTATCAAAGTTATTTAGATCAGACTGATTCACCAAAGACTTACTAATCAAGACAATATGGCAGATTGACTACACTTTTACAGCAAATTGCATGGTACCCGTGTGTGCGTGCGTGCTAGTGCGCGCGTCCAAACTTTCCAAACTTATCTTCCACTCGCAAGAGATAAAAAAGAAAACAATGATAGATATAACATCATGTCCACAAAAAGGACAGTATGTCATGCTGACTCAGAATTCAATAAAGGACGAGAGAGAGAGAGAGAGAGAGAGAGAGAGAGAGAGAGAGAGAGAGAGAGAGAGAGAGAGAGAGAGAGAGAGAGAGAGAGAGAGAGAGAGAGAGAGAGAGAGAGAGAGAGAGAGAGAGAGAGAGAGAGAGAGAGAGAGAGAGATTTATGTAAATGGATGCGAGAGATTTAAACCCCCAAGACTCGTCGGCAAATGTTTTAAATAATATTATTACTACTTCTATCGCTGCTGCTGCAACTAAGTCTGCTGTTGCTGATGCCAGTACTACAATTATTATTTCCAGTTTACTACAACTGTTGCTGCTGTTACCTGCTGCTGTTGTTACTACCACTACTGCTGCTGCTTCTGATGCTACTATCCTAGGAATAGTACTGTTACTACTACTACAACTACTACTACTACTACTACTACTACTACTACTACAACAGCAACAACCACTAATACTTCTATTAATACTACTACTGCTGCTGATGTTGCTGTTGTCGCCACTACTACTACTACTACTACTACTACTACTACTACCGCTACTACGACTACCCCTAGCGATTCTACTACTATTGCTACTACTACTACTACTACTACTGCTACTACTACTAGTAGTAGTACTACTTCTAATCTTCCTTCTCCTCCTCCTCCTCCTACTACTACTACTACTACTACTACTACTACTACTACTACTACTACTACTAATAATAATAATAATAATAATAATAATAATAATAATAATAATAATAAGAAGAAGAAGAATAGTAATAAGCTTGGGCGATGGTACTGCGCGCTCATTGGCCAATTCTTAACTTGTTCTAACGTCCATGAAATTGACTTTGTATTCAATGTGCAGTTCAAAGGCACAAAAAAATGGAAACAAAAATAAAAAAAAAGCCCGCTACTCGCTGCTCCTAACAAAGAATCAAAAGAGGTGGCCGAAAGAGAGGTCAATTTCGGAAGGAGTCCTGACACCCTTCTCTTGAAAGAGTTCAAGTCGTAGGCAGGAGGAAATACAGATGAAGGAAGATTGTTCCAGAGTTTACCAGCGTGGGGGATGAAAGAGTAAAGATGCTGGTTAACTCTTGCATAAGGGGTTTGGACAGTATAGGGATGAGCATGAGTAGAAAGTCGAGTGTAGCGGGGCCGCGGGATGGGGGGAGGCATGCAGTTAGCAAGTTCAGAAGAGCAGTCAGCGTGGAAATATCGATAGAAGATAGAAAGAGAGGCAACATCGCGACGGAATTTAAGAGGTAGAAGACTATCAGTAGGAGGAGGAGAGCTGATGAGACGAAGAGCCTTAGACTCCACTCTGTCCAGAAGAGATGTGTGAGTGGAGACCCCACACGTGAGATGCATACTCCATACGAGGGCGAACAAGGCCCCTGTATATGGATACCAACTGCGCGGGGGAGAAGAACTGGCGGAGACGATACAGAACGCCCAACCTCGAGGAAGCTGATTTAGAGAGAGAGGAGATGTGAAGTTTCCAGTTGAGATTTTGAGTAAAGGATAGACCGAGGATGTTTAGTGTTGAAGATGGTGATAGCTGAGTGTTGTCGAAGAATAGAGGATAGTTGTTTGGAAGATTGTGACGAGTTGATAGGTGGAGAAATTGAGTTTTTGAGGCATTGAAGGACACAAGGTTCCTTCTGCCCCAATCGGAAATGCTAGCAAGGTTTGAGGTTAAGTGTTCTGCAGCCTCCAGTCTGGAGTCATGTACTTCCTGTTGAGAGGGTCTTCTTTTGAAAGAAGTTGAATAATGCAGAGTGGAGTCGTCGGCGTATGAGTGGACAGGACAGTTTGTTATGGAAAGAAGATCATTGATGAATAGCAGGAAGAGAGTGGGTGATAGGACAGAGCCCTGTGGAACACCACTGTTGATAGGTTTAGGGGAAGAAGAGTGACCGTCTACCACCGCAGAGATAGAACGGCCGGAAAGGAAACTTGAGATAAAGGAACAGAGAGAGGGATAGAATCCGAAAGAGGGCAGTTTAGAAAGCAAAGACTTGTGCCAGACTCTATCGAAGGCTTTCGATATGTCTAGCGCAACAGAGAAAGTTTCACCGAAACGGCTAAGAGAGGATGACCAAGAGTCAGTTAAGAGAGCAAGAAGATCGCCAGTAGAACGCCCCTTGCGGAACCCATACTGGCGATCAGATAGAAGGTTAGAAGTGGAAAGGTGCATTTGAATCTACCGGTTAAGGATTGATTCAAAAGCTTTAGATATACATGAAAGTAAAGCTATAGGGCGGTAGTTTGAGGGACTGGAACGGTCATCCTTCTTAGGCACAGGCTGTACAAGGGCATACTTCCAGCAGGAAGGAAAGGTAGATGTTGATAGGCAGAGACAAAAGAGTTTGACCAGGCAGGGTGTCAGAACGGAAGCACAGTTTTTAAGGACAATAGGAGGCACTCCATCAGGTCCATAAGCCTTCTGAGAGTTGAGGCCAGAGAGGGGATAGAAAACATCATTTGGAAGAATCTTAATAACAGGCATAAAGGAGTCAGAGGGGGGATGAATAGGAGGAATATGCCCAGAATCGTCCAAGGTGGAATTCTTACAGGAAGTCTGAGCGAAGAGTTCAGCCTTAGAGACAGATGAGACGGCAGTGTTGCCGTCAGGGTTAAGGAGAGGAGGGAAAGAGGAAGAAGTGAAATTGGAGGAGATATTTTTGGCTAGATGCCAAAAGTCACGGGAAGAATTAGGAGAAGCAAGGTGTTGACACTTTCCATTGATAAGTTTTGGTAAGTCGGAGAATAGATTTGGTACGATTCCAGGCTGAAATGTAAAGGTCATAGTTAGCGGGAGTTCGAAGGCTCTGGAACCTTTTGTGAGCTGCCTCTCTATCTTTAATAGCACGAGAACAAACATGATCAAACCAAGGCTTTTGAGCATGAGGAGTAGAGAAAGAACGTGGAATGTATGCCTCCATTCCAGAGACAATCACCTCTGTGATGCGCTGGGTACACACAGAGGGGTCTCTCTCCTGGAAGCAGTAATCATTCCATGGGAAATCGGAAAAGTACATCCTCAGGTCGTCCCACCGAGCTGAAGCAAAATGCCAGAAGCATCGCCTCTTCGGTGGGTCCAGATGATGTACAGGAGCGATAGGACAGGAAACAGAAATAAGGTTATGATCGGAGGAGCCCAACGGAGAGAACAGTTTGACAGAGTAAGCAGAAGGATTAGAGGTAAGGAAGAGGTCTAGAATGTTGGGCCTGTCTCCAAGACGGTCGGGAATACGTGTAGGGTGCTGAACCAACTGCTCTAGGTCGTTGAGGAGAGCAAAGTTATAGGTTTGTTCACCAGGCTGGTCAGTGAAAGAGGATGAAAGCCAAAGCTGGTGGTGAACATTGAAATCTCCCAAGAAGGAAGTTTCAGCGAAGGGAGAGTGAGTCAAGATGTGCTCCACTTTAGAATTCAAATAGTCAAAGAATTTTACATAGTTAGTAGAGTTAGGTGAGAGATAAACAGCACAGATGTATTTAGTAATAGAATGACAATGAAGTCTTAGCCAGATGGTGGAGAATTCAGAAGAGTCAAGGTCGTGGGCACGAGAGCAAGTGATGTCGTTGCGCACGTAGGATCAAAATCCAGCTTTGGATTGAAATTTAGGATAGAGATAGTAGGAGGGAACAGAGTAGAGGTTGCTGTCAGTAGCCTCAGAAACCTGTGTTTCGGTGAGGAAGAGAAGATGAGGTTTAGAGGAGGAGAGATGGTGTTCCACAGAATGAAAATTAGAACGAAGACCACGAATGTTGCAGAAATTGATAAGCAGGAGGTTCGAGGAGTTATCAGGACACCTCTCAAGTCGGCAGCCAGAAGAGGAGTCCTCCCTGGGGAAATTTATGGTCCTCCCGCAGGCGGGGACTCCGAGGCAATGTTGTTTTTCGCCATTTTGAATTTTGAATTTTGGGAAAAGGTGTGTTTGTTGTGTGAATGTAGTGTGGTGTAGAAAGAGAGAGGAACTGTCTTTAGAGAGCATGCTGAACTGCTCTCTGGTGTTGATGAGACAAAAGGGAAACGGTTAGTGAGGACATGGGAAGGGTCTTTGAAGGGCTTCAGCACCCTCCTCGCTTCCCATATATCCTCACCGGGAGTAGCTCACGCCCGTTCGGTAGGTGTCTTCCTACCTCCACCGATAAAAACTAAAGCAATAATATCTTTATTGATAAATATGTGCCATTTGAACTATTATAAATTAATCTGAAACGACATTCATAAAACTGAAGTCGGAACTGCACGTAAACGGAGAATATCCAGGGACGGAAATAACTGTTGAGGCTAGACTTTTTTTTACTACTTTGTACTACTACCAAGTGCTCAGCTATAGTCTAACCAACGTCAATCGTTAACTCATTTATTGAAAGATATCTTGGTATATTTTTAGTCCTGGCTTAGTCATATGTGTCGTGATGGCAGGTAGTCATAACGTAAACACTGGCCAAGGCAAGAACTTTCTCTTTTCTTTCATCGTGCCACCATTATTTCTGATATATATTTCTATTATTTGTGAGTAACAAACTAATGAATAGTCATAAGGAAGGGCGATTATAAGAATAACTACATTTAGATACCAACAGTATTGGTTTTAAGAGGTGGCAGAAGGCGAGAGCTATGTCATGGAAAACAGAATTTGCCACAGGTTGGATGTAGTTAATTACAGCCAATGAGCGGCGCAGAGACCGTCACCCAAGCAAGAAAGTTTCATTTAATCAGCGCAGCATATGTGGTCATATGCCGGAGAGAGACAGAAGGGAAATTATAGAAGGGAACTCCGCCCGGGAATCGAACCCGGGCTCTCTCGGTTGTGAGCGAGGCCCCCATCCAAGTAATGATGCCAAATCCGAGAGTCCATACCTGATGGATTTGGCCCGCCAGTTCTCGTGGAACCGACTATACTCCTCCTCCTTCTACTACTACTACTACTATTACTACTACTACTACTACTACTACTACTACTACGAAGGAGAAGAAGAAGATTAATAACATGAAAAAGAAGTAAAAGAAAGAAACAAAACTCAGGAAACGAATGCACGGAGAACAATCATTAAGCAAGAGCAGGAAGTGAAGATGACATACTGAAGGAATAAAAAAGAACAAAAAAAAATATCGAAGGTGAAGGACTAACATCATTGAGGTTACTTGTGTTTCACCATTTAATCTTTTCCCTCGGAAGTGAAAGATCAATTATTCATCGGCTCGCTGGACTCGAGGCAGGTCAACACTATCTCAACGGCGGCACAAAGAGAGATAAAGACCCGGATGTGGGGACGGGGAAGCGTACACACACACACACACACACACACTTAGACACACACACACACACACACACACATACACATTTAGACACACACACACACACACACACACACACACACACACACACACACACACACATTTAGACACACACACACACACACACACACACACACACACACATTTAGACACACACACACACACACACACATTTACACACACACACACACACACACACACACACACACACACACACATTTACACACACACACACACACACACACACACACACACACACACACACACACACACACACACACACCACACACACAGATAGAGACAAGCAGGTAAACTTCTGAGTATCATGCTTATTTTTAATTCCAGTTACTTAACTTTCTCCTCACCTTGGATGCCACTGTCTGCTTTCTCTTCTACCATTTCCTCTCCCTTTTGTCCACGATCCTACCCACCGCATACCTTACCATATTATCTCCGACGTTACTCTTTCCATGTCAAGCCCTCTAACGTAACACAACTTAAACTCTTACCCCTTGTTTACCATTTGTTCTATTCTCCAAACCCAACCCCTCAACCAAACCTAACCTGTCCTCATACCACTCGATAGTCTCTCCCACTCCACCCTTCCACCCGTTCACTTACCGGGCATAGGTGAGGTTGGCAATGAAGTCCATGATCTCGTGCTTCGTTACCACCCCGTCAGCATCCTTGTTTATGAGGCGGTAGAGCTTCTCCAATACCTGTGATGGAAGGACAGAGGGTTAGGAGAGATGCGAGGAGATGATTAGGGAGGAGAGAGGAGGTGGAGGTTAGGGTCGAAGGAGACAAGGAGAGGACGGGAAAGCGAAGTTATGTGAAGAATGTGAGAGGGGAGAGGAGAAACATGAGAGAGAGAGAGAGAGAGAGAGAGAGAGAGAGAGAGAGAGAGAGAGAGAGAGAGAGAGAGAGTGAGAATGTGAAGATAGGTATAAAGAACGTACGGAGGAAAGATAAAAGTGATAGGGTGAGGGAGTGGAGGAGGGGGAAGAGAGGGAGAGGAGGGGGAAGAGAGTGAGAGCCTGAGGGAGAAGAGAGGGAGAGGAGGGGGAAGAGAGGGAGAGGAGGAGGGTGAAAAGAGGGAGAGGAGAATGAGCATAGGAGAGGGGAAAAGAAGGAATGGGAAGGAGCTGAAGAGAAGGGGAAGGAGGGTAGGGGTACGACTCCGTGGGGTGACCACCCGTCCCTTAAAATACGGAATCGTTCCGTATTGGAGAATGAAATGATGCGTTCCGTTTCGAAACAATACGGAACGCCATTTGTTCCGTATTTGGCTGTCTGAATGATCAAGCAGATAAAACTCAGTATTTTAAAATTGAAATTTAAAAAAAATCAATCACAAAAACAGTCCGTAAAATTATGTATTTATCACGGGTTGTCCTAAAATACGTGTAAGGTAAGCGTCGTAACGTCTCTCACGCTTCATCTTTTCTCCACAAGCAGCAGGCAGCGGCTGTCAATCAGGCAGGGATATAGGTGGACTAGTGACATATTAGGTTGCCATTCGTTCCTTAAAATGCGAAATCGTTCCGTAAAGCGCGAGATGTTGCGTTCTGTCATGAACCAACACGGAACGCCATTTGTTTCGTATTTAGCTGTTTAATTGAATGGGAAAACAGATAAAATTCAGCATTTTAAAACTGTTGTGTTGGCATTTTTCGGTCAATCTCAAAGCCAGTCCGTAAAATTGTGTTTGTCAATGGTCGTCCTGAAATACGTGTACAGTACACGACGTAACGTCCCTCCTCCCTTCCTTCTGCCTCCAACAGCAGCGGGCAGCGGCAGTCAAATATAGGCAGGCTACAGTAATTTTAGGGTTGCCATCCGTCCCTTAAAATACAGATTCGTTCCGTATTGGGGAGTGAGATGTTCCGTATTATTCTGAGCTCAAGGTGGCAATCCTAGGTACGATCGGGGGGGGGGGGGTGAAAGTCAGTACTCAACTCATCAGCCCGAGATGAAGGTGGCGGCAAGGAAGGAAGTGGTGGGGAAGGGCACGACAGGGAGAGGAATAAATATAAATAGCGCAAGAGGACATGTTGTAGGAAGAGGGTAGGGCAAGGACAGGGCGAGGAGGGACAAATATAACAGGATCGAGGCAAGGACAGGGGAGAAGGTAAGGGTCAGAATGGGTTATTGATTGATTATTGGGGCGGTCTTTCTTGGCGCCAACTGCGGGGTCAGTTGGCGCCGCATCGAATACAAATTAATTATCTTATAAAACTATATAAAACCAATTAAAATAAAACCATGATAAAAACAACAATAAAAGGTCAATAAAACCTACAGGAGGTTGGTCAGAATGTGTCACGGTCAGTACTCACCCCCCTGGAGGTCAAGATGGTAGTGAAGACCTCCTCCGTGACCTCTCCTTCCTCACCACACACCACGTAGGCGAGCACCTCCAGCAGCTCCACCCACTCGCGGGCCCCGACCTCCCTGCAGCGTGGGAAAGAGTGGTTAGTTAAGTTGACATAGTTTTGCCGTTAAGCCTAACCTTCCTCTCTTTCCTTGTCTTTGGTTCACTTCTTTCCCTTTTGCATGTTGAGTGTGTGTTGCTATATTAAAGTTTGTGTTTATGTGGTACGTGCTTGTGTGTAGTATGTGACTTGGGGAGAAAAAAAAAGAGGTAAGAAAAGGAAGGGATATGAAAAGAAAAGAAGAGGTAGGAAGTACAAAACTTGTAATGGAAGAAAAAGAAGGTAGATGGGAATGGGAGGAATATGGTATAGGATAGTAGGACAAGAGTCAGGACAAGATAGGTAGATATGATATTAGAAGGCTATAAGCGGGGTAGGAGAGGAAGAGAGGGAGAAAGAGGGTGAGGAGGAACAGGGAGGAGAGGACAATGGAAGGAACGGAGGTTATTGACAGGGGAGGGAAAAGGATATCGAGAGGGAGGGAAAAGGAGGATAGAGATGGGAATTGGGTGGGAAGGGGGGTAGGAGGAAGGAGTAGTAGGAGCAGTTTTAGTAATTTTTTTTTTTTTACAACAAAGGAGACAGCTCAAGGGCACATAAAAAAGGAAACAATAATAGTAGTAGCAGTAGTAGTAGTAGTAGTAGTAGTAGTAGTAATGGCAGTAGTAGTTTTAGTAGTAGTAGTAGTAGTAGTAGAAGTGATAGTAGTAATAATAGTAGTAGAATATAGTAGTACTTTCTCTCTCTCTCTCTCTCTCTCTCTCTCTCTCTCTCTCTCTCTCTCTCTCTCTCCTTATATACCATTAATTAAGAGCAATAATTCGTTATTTTCCGCTCCTCACTCTCTCTCTTCTCCTCCTTCTCCTCTCCTCTTCTAATTAATGGAGGAAAAAGCTCGTGAGTGTGGATATAAATTTGTGAATAGCCATGAAGCCCTTGATGAAGCAATGAAGGACTGAAGGAGTAAAACAGGACTGAAAGTATAATGGAAATGAAGGAATTAAGAAATTAGGGAATGAAGGAAAAAAGGGAGTATATTGATGAAGATTGAATAAAATGGAATATACTAAAAGAATATAGACAGAAAAGGAAGAAGAAATTAAAACTATAAAGAAATAAGGGAACGAGGGAGTGAAACTAAATCATAAATGAATGAATAAAGAAAATAGGAGATACTGAGGAAATGAGGGAATAAAGAGGTGAAGGAATGAAAGGAAGAAAGAAGTGAAGGAAAAGGAGATGGTAAGGAGACACTGGAATGAAGCGGTCAGGTGATGGAAAGAAGGAATGAAGGATTTAAGGAATAAGGGGGATAAGGAAAAAGATAGTTCTCAGATATATTAAACTGAAGGAATGAAGAAAGAGAGAAAAGGAGAACTGACAAAGTTATGAAGCAATGAGTGTCTGTTTGACCATCTGGCTTTCTGTTTGTACGCCCGTTAGTTTCTGTCTGTCTGTCTGTCACTTTGTCTGTCTGTAAATTTATTTGTGTGTGCGTCTGTCTGTCTATCTATATGTCATAACTAAACAAGGAAACAAATTTGATAAGTTTTAACTGCTTTGCAAAAAGGTTAAATTAGTCAATTGCAATAATTACTATGGTATAAAAAGGAAGAACAAGGAAAAAAGATATTTATATTAATGTGAGAAAAAAAAAACTTGAGATATAATAGAAAAATAACTGAACACAGAGAAAGGAAAAAAAAGAGGAGCAAAGGGGTGAAGAACAACAAATATGGTGTGACATTATATCAAAATTAAAAAGTGCCGCAACAAGAAGGTAAAAAACAAGAGAAGGAAAGGAAGGAAAGAAAGCAAAAGACTAAAAGATCGAGGAAACTTAAAGATTTTATTCTGATTGCAATCCATTTTTTTTCAGAACTACGCAGCAAGATTTATTCAAGGACAACCGCAACGCTTAACCGGTAGCCACACACACCTGCGGGGGAGAATTAAGGAGGAGGAGGAGGGGGAGGAGGAGGAGGAGGAAGAGGAGGAGGAGGAGGAGGAGGAGGAGGAGGAGGAGAAGGAGGAGAAGGAGGAGGAGGAGGAGGGAGAAGGAGGAGGAGGTAGTTAAGTGGGTCTTCTCTTTCTCTCTTCCTCCCGTCTCTTTCCAAGACCATATAATTCCCCAGAGACAGTCAGCGAAACATTCAGTCCTCTCACATCCTTATTCAATACGTCCACGCGGAGTGTCACGGCTACTACTGATTACAAGATTTCTAAGAACGGAGACAGAAATATACCAAGTAAATACAGGCCCTCAGGCCCATCAGTCTAACGTCAGCCGTAGGTAAGGTGGTCGGGATCACAGTCGAACATACTGACACTTTGTAATGATTTTCAATGTTCACGGAGGAATCAAATCACTTGAAATTGTTTATCTGGACTATCAAAGGGAGTTTAAAAAAGTTGTACATCATAGTTTACAAAATCAAGCAACTAGTTATTGAGTGATTAAGTCATGGAGGTAGAATTGGTGGAGTCGACACGGCCCGCTAATCCCATTCATTGAGGTGAAGCCGACGAACTGTCAAATTTACGGCCACAAGATGGAGAATGCCCGGCCCATTTGAAAACTAACGGCCACTACCTCCGGACCTATAAACAGGACTCAGCGACAGCTTTCTCTGAACTTAAAATGAGTCTACTACGATCAGTCCATACAGCGGCGGAAACCAAGGCATCGTAGGCCTCTCGTAGGCCTCTCGTAGGCCTTGCGGATAACCAGGTGGGAGAGCCTGGCCGAGGAGCCTGACCTGACAACACCTGACACATGGCCGTAAAAATGACAACTCGGGCGGATTCACTTCATTGGGCTGATGTCGACTCCACCAATTATACCTCCATGGATTAAGTAAAGTCACAGCCGTTGTCACTTTAACAACTGAGCTGGGCTTTCTGTTTCTCTCATCTTTTCAATTTTTTACCAATTCATCGTCCATAGCCACCTCACTCTCCCCGTAACCTGCCTTCCCCGTCCCTCTTCGTCCCCGTCTTAATTAACGGCCCCAAAATTTCTTCTGATGAGAGTGTGAAGTCAGCCCCTGAGGACAGGTCTCTCTCTCTCTCTCTCTCTCTCTCTCTCTCTCTCTCTCTCTCTCTCTCTCTCTCTCTCTCTTGCATTTTCCATCTGTAACACACACACACACACACACACACACACACACACACACACTTTTTCAGTTGTATTTTTCCCGTGCCTTCCTTCTTTCAGTTTCCTCCCATCTTTTCCCTCCATCCTCCTCCCTCCCTCCCATCTTTTCCCCCCCCTCCTCCTCCCCCCTCCTCCTTCCCCTCTCCCGTCCTCCCGCCTAATGAGGGTTCGGACCTTCGCCCACCTCTCCTCCACTGCTCCGCCTTCACCTTGCCTTGCTTCACCTCATTTGACACTAGTAATCTCCAATTTGTTTGTTTCAATTCATAATGAAACATCATATTACCATAATGTCCCCTGTGCCTCTCCCTTATGTCCTTTCTACAATCAGTAACAACATACGAAAGAGAAAGAAAGAGAAAGATAGAGAAACAAAGAAAGAAAAAGAGAAAGAAACAGTAATAAAGAAATAACTAGAGAAAGAAAGAAAGAAAGAAAGAAAGAAAGAGAGAAATAAAAAAAATATATAGAAAGAGAAATAAATAAATAATGAAAGAACGAAAGAAAGAAAGAAAGAAGAAAGAGTGAAAATGAGAAAGAAAGAATTAGAATGAAAAATATATAAACAGTAAAAGACAGACAGGAAGAGAAAATGAAAGAAAGAGAGGAAGAAAGAGAGGGAAAGATAGAAAGAAAAAA
>NC_066533.1:3747260-3752260 GCF_024679095.1 Eriocheir sinensis
ACTCAAGCGACTCAATCTCTTTACATTGGAGAAAAGACGCCTACGAGGGGATACGATTCAAGTCTTCAAGTATCTGAAAAAATTCAATAACGTCGATTACTCCAAATTTTTTGAACTGCGAACCAACCTAAGGACTAGAAATAACGGTTTACCCATTCAGTCTAGTCGATGTAACACAGACATCGGAAGGAGTTTCTTTTCAAACCGAGTCATCCGTCACTGGAACAATCTTCCTTCAGAAGTAGTAAATGCGAATACTATCAACTCCTTCAAATATAGAATCGACCGTCACTTCGCTGCGTCGGGAGTGAACTGAATATTGAGGTGCTTTCATCTGCTCCTCATTATCGAGGTGCTTTCATCTGCTCCTCAATGTCGAGGTGCTTTCATCTGCTCCCCAGGCCCCAAGTGGCTGTCGAGCAGATTAAATCACCAAAGCGGGCAACCTCGTAATGAGCAAAAAAGCTTTCTGTTGCCTGCATTTCCATGTTTCCATGTTTCCTCTTAAATGTCTCCAGATCACCCAGTCGCCTCTTCCCCCCTCTCTTATCCCGCCCACAGATGACGTACCCTTCAGGAGTGTCCACAAAATCGTCCTCAGGGTCATCCTCAGGCCAGAGTGGTTCGCCATAGGTAAGGATGCGGAGGTTCTTGAATCTGGCCCACAAGGTATGCTCAGAGCCGGACCCACAGCACCGCCCGTCGCCGCCACCACGACCACCACCGCCACCACGACCACGACCCCGCCTGCCCATCACCACCACCACCACCGCTACCACTACCACCGCCACTGTAACGGGATCTCTTTAGAAGGTTGTTTGCTCTGTCTTTATTTTCTCTCTCTGTTTATTGGATCTTTGTTATCGTTAGTTATTTTTTTCCTCCTCCTTTGCCTATTTTTACGTTGTTCACTTTTCACTGTATGCTCCTTTTTTCTTCCTTTTTTTTTTAAGACCGTGTGTATTGATTTTTTTGCCTTTCTTTCGTTTTTTCTTTCTTTCGTTTTATCTTATCTTCGTCTTTTCATATTTTTTTTCTTTTCTCTTTTCCTCTCTTTTCTTCTATTTCTACTTATTCGTTTTCTCCGAGTGTCTTGTTTTCTTTTCACTAATTTTCTTTCGTTGTGTGGAAATAATCGTTCGCTCGTCTTCTGCTTTTTTATGGAGAGTCAGGGAATGAATTGAGATGCTACATATGGTGTGTGTCTGTGTGTGCGTATGTGTGTGTGTGTGTGTGTGTGTGTGTGTGTGTGTGTGTGTGTGAGAGAGAGAGAGAGAGAGAGAGAGAGAGAGAGAGAGAGAGAGAGAGAGAGAGAGAGAGAGAGATTATTTGATTATTCCTATTATTTTCATTATTGTTATTCATTGTCATTCTTCTTCTTATTATTGTTAGTATTAGTAGTATTAGTATTATTATATTTTTTATTCTTATCGCTATTATTATTATTATTATTATTATTATTATTATTATTATTATTATTATTATTATTATAATTATTATTATTATCATCAGTATTAGCATTTTTATTGTTAATGTCATCATTATCATTATTATTACTAATGTAATTTTCCAATGTATTCAACTTTATCATTATTATTATCATTGTTAGTATTACTTTATTATAACTATATACTATTATTATTGTTATTGTTATTGTTATTGTTATTGTTATTGTTATTATTATTATTATTATTATTATCATAATCATTAATATTCTTACACTTGTTACTAATATTATTATTGTTGTTGTCATTGTTATCATCATTATCACTAATATTATAATTTTCCAATGTAATTTACTTTCCTCATAAATCTTACTACCCTACAATCGAGGTTTCTTTTTTTCTTTTCTTGCATTGTAATTGCCACCTATTAGGTTATATTATGCAGCCATTTCTGGCTACTTGTTTGTTTGCTACAAGTTTATTTTTTCGATTTCGTTTTCCACTTTTTTTTGCCCCAAAAGCTGTTTGTCAATTAAGAACCTTGCTTGTAAGTGTATATACGTACATATGTGACAAACATAATAAAGTGTTTAAAGTGTTTAGTGTGTGTGTGTGTGTGGGTGGGGGGAGAGAGAGAGAGAGAGAGAGAGAGAGAGAGAGAGAGAGAGAGAGAGAGAGAGAGAGAGAGAGAGAGAGAGAGAGAGAGAGAGAGAGAGAGAGAGAGAGAGAGAGAGAGAGAGAGAGAGAGAGAGAGAGAGAGAGAGAGAGAGAGAGAGAGAGAGAGAGAGAGAGAGAGAGAGAGAGAGAGAGAGAGAGAGAGAGAGAGAGAGAGAGAGAGATTCATTTGTGTCAGATTCTCGAAAAAAAAATAAGGGGGGGGTTCCAAGTCTGTCGAAGTGATTTGGGAACCTCTGCTCTTAAGCATCCATCTCCGTTCAATAAGCCCATCTTTTTCCCTTTCTCAACTAAGCTGCTAACGCTGATTAGTAAGACACAACCTTCTCACTTATCCCTAATATTTCTTATTATTTGTATGCTTAACCTTCTTGTCATTGTGTCACTTAAGTATAAGGACAATTTAGTACCTGTTAAGCCCCGTTCACACTGTGCCGACTCTGGGCCACGACTACCCACGACTCTAGGGTACACGAGGTCTTGGGTGTTGATGTAAAAGGGTTGGGCATGTCTTGAAAGAGGTCTTGAGACTGTTGCCGAATGCTGCGCCGACGTCGTGACGGGAGTCTGGAGTCGTGAGGGTTAGCACGACATGCTGGCAACTAGTTGGCCGAATGTCCCAGACAGTCGGCAAGACACCAAGACCCCAATAAAACATCCCCCCCCTTCTTGGAGCGTGGGAACCAACTTGTCAAAAGGAAAAGTCACTGGGTTGTCGTGGCCCAGAGTCGGCACAGTGTGAACGGGGCTTTAGTGTCTGACAATCTTAACTTTCATTGGGCTTGACTGTTTGAGCTCAGCTAAGCTATAAAAGATGATAAATTAGAGACGTTTGTCTTTCTTTCTCATGTAAATGCTCAATATTCGTTTCCTTCTTTCATTGAAGCATCTATAAGTGTTGAACAATCTTATCTTTCACATTTCTTTTACCGGACTCGAATCTTAAGGCTCAACTTGGCTGCTGAAGATGATTTAGTAAAACAGCGATAAATATTTCTATTATTGCCGCTTCCTATTTTTTCTTACATTTGATATGCTTTTCTGTTGCCATGAGTGTGTGTGTGTGTGCGCGTGTGCGTGTGCACGCGCTAACAGGCTTGGCCGCGGGCGGCGGAGTAACTCAGCGCCCCTGGGATAGCAAAACCCGAGGCCCACAACAATTGAGATCCAATCGGAGTGTTCAAAGTCTTACTAATGGGTTTCGCCCCCCTTGTCCCCCCTTAAGGTCAGTAAAACACAGGTGATTATAAATGTAACCACGGGTATTTCGCCCAGCTCGACCCCCTGTGTTTCAATTTCGTCGTATTAGGTATTAGCCATATTATGGTTATTACTGATTTGTACAGCAAATGAGGCCTAAAAACACTCGAACTAAAAACTATCACGCGGAAATAAACCTCCCAAAATAGTTAGCGACAATAAAGAAAATAATACCGATATGACCTCACCAAGGCTACGGTTTCCACTTCCCACACAAGGTAAACACTACACCTTTCTCGTCATTATTTCGACCTAAGCACCAGCGCTGAGGCGTGGCAAGCACCCCATGACCATTCTGATGTCTACTATTCTGATTTTTCATCATTCACTTAACTCCTTTTTAACACGCGAGGAAGGAATTCTACACAGGTAATGATATTGTCTCAACATAATCAGCAATAAGAAGGCTTTGTACACATTCAATGACCATTTTGACATTCACTGGACTTCGTTTACCAGGGTCCATTTGTACATATGCTATCAAGAGCAAACACACAAGCCATTCCCAGTCATTCCCGTCAATACTTTAACACAAACACGAATATTACGGCTTTAAACACATCACATGATTACACTCGCATCATTCCACTCGTTTCACTGAACTCCTTTTTCACAGGGAAGGAGGGAATCATACTCTTTTGACATCGTAAGCTCAACTTAAACATCAATACTGAGGCTTTACAAACACCTTACGATCACGAGGCATCCCTCCACCTATTTCAATAAATCTCCCCACAAAGTGTTTTTTTTTTTTTTACGCGTATTGTCCAGAGCATAAGCATAAGCACACACGGACGCACTCAGCCACTTCCGTCATTATCTCGACATATACATCAACATTAAGGCTTTGCAAACATTCCATGGTCACTTTGACATGTCTAAGAATGTGATTTTTCCATTCATTTCACTGGTTTCCCTCTTGGCGTGCACCAGCTTGTGTGATAGTGATATTAAGCACACGCAACACACACACGACAGCTTCCCACACTCCCTCAACATAAACAGAGGCTGGAAAGATTCATTCCTATACGCTAGCGAGACCTCGAGACCGGGCGAGGCAAGATTCATGAAGCTCCGTGTCCTGTATCGATCCTGAGAAGCTTTGACTCGTCAGCGTGTTGGTTTGAATAACATCGGATACACGTTACCTGGTTTATCATTTGGTATTAAATTACTTTATTCGCGAGGTGACAGGTGGATAGTAGATGAGAGGGAGCGTGTGATCCCTCCCACCCTCCCCCCATCGACGCCCATGGCAGCACTGACACACCCACTGCTCCAGCGTTGCCAAATTCCGAAGCATATGTTGGCATTTTCCAAAATTGTCGCATAAAAAAATACATGTATAAAATCACGTTCGTGACCTAATTATTAATGCATTTGAAGACGTAGACGGAATATATCAACGTTACTGTAATGTTTGAACCGTTAAAACCATACAAGGTAATTTCACAACCCATCGCAGCATGGACTTATTAAGGCATATCCTACTGGTGAGCTGTTGTGACGTTAACTATTCCTTCAAGATACACGCATAGGAGAATTATCGCATTATCCAACGCATATCATCGCATATCACACCTTCGGTCAGAGTACCAAATTAAGAGATAATTTTTGTAT
>NC_066533.1:3757260-3759760 GCF_024679095.1 Eriocheir sinensis
TGGGTGGATGTTAGCGCCAGAGGGTTTTGGACTCGTGGACAAAAGGGCGTATTTGTTTGGATTTTTGATCCCATGGTTCGTTGTCATAGGTACCTGCCCCTCGAGGCAGCCCACAGAAGGAATGAGTAGGAGCAAATCAAAGCCTCCGAATGAAAAAAATACGGAATATTGACCAGAGTTCATTTACTTTAGTGTCCAATACGTCTAGAGGGATGGGACCAAGTGTGCAGGGTTTCTTTATACGCAAGACTCGCTGAGACATTAGCAGAGAAACAGCAGCCGAAAAAAAAAGGTGGCCGCGTGGGTGAGATGCAGGTTGTCCTTCCTCCTGAGGTCAGCACAGTCTTACCTCAATGGACCCAGGTGTAGAGTCAATGACTTTTCGCCTCATCAGCTTCCCTCCTCTCACTGACTATTCTTCCTCTTAATTCCGCCGCAATACTGCATTTCTTTCTATCTTCTAACTCTAATTTCTTGCTGACTGTTATTCTGAGCTTGCTAACTGCAGGGCTCCTACCCTCCAGCGGCCTCGCTGCGCAAGACTCTACTCTAGGTCATCCCATGCTATCCAAATTCTTATGTAATAGTTAACCATTATCTTCATTCTTTTATCCCTTTCGCTGGTAAAATTTGGAAAAGCCTTCCTTCGTCTGTATTTGTTCCTGCCGAATACCCTTTCAAGAGGGAAGTATCAAGGCATCAATTCAACTGAAATTGATCCCTCTCTTTTGGCCTCTCAATGTATCTTTATTTCGCTGGAGCGCCCAAAACCATCCACAATGAGGATATGGACTTTGAGGCGACGATAGCTTAACAGCTTTATCAACCACAGGCTGTACTAACTCAGGTATTAGGAGAGGCGGGTAGGCGGTGGCCGAACTGGTAGCGTACTGGGCCCACATTCACCGCGTGATGGACGACGCGGGTTCGAATCCCCACGCTACCACTCGGATTTTTCAGTCACCGCCGAGTGGCTTAAAACTACCCACATGCTGTCCTGAAGACCACCCATCAACCCGGACTCTAGAGGAAGCCGTCCAAGCGAATCAAGAACGAGTTCCGGGGGGCAGCATGAGCCAATGCAAGATGGCGCCACTATAAATACTCGCCTGCGCCAGAACGGGCTGGGCCGACCATCAGGCCCCACCTGGAAGAAGCCTTGGGGCGACCATCAGGCCCCACCGGGAAGATGCCTACCGGCGCAATAGGCAGCAACGTAAAAAACAAAAAAACAACAACAACAAAAAAAAATTAACAGTGTTTGTACGACTACAAATTATAATTATAATTATAACTGAATAAGGCGTTTGACGGTCAGTCACTATAGTCCGGCAAATCTTAAGTGGCGGCTCTGACGTAGACAACCCGCTAGACACTGGTGCTATGTGTAACTGACCTCGCACACTGTGCCTCTCAAATCCTTCTCTCTCTCTCTCCCCGTGTCTCTCTCTTTCTCTCTCACTCTAGTATAAAAACAAATATGTTTTTTATGATTGATTCTCTATTTGTGAGTGAATACAAAGAAATTTGTACAACACTTGGCAGAGTTGGCGGCGTTGTCAGCTCAACTCAACCCAACACACCGCAGTTGCCAGTTGCTCTGCCTGCTTTAATTATCGCATTTCTGCCATTTTTTGGTGTGTGTCTGCCATCTGCCATACAATGTCAGCTATATGGCATAATTATTATAAAATATGGAGCCTGTACCTATATATTGAATGCCAGGACCGTCAAGCAAATTCTGATATGAGTCATATGCAGGTGAATAGTGGGGTTCCGCTGGAGATGGCCAGGGAGTGAGGAAGGAGTGGTCGCTAAGAACAGTAAAATATTACACTTTGACCTTATTTCCACACCACCTAAGGGGTAAAGAGTCTTGGTGCGTTGTTTTTAAAGAGGTCTATTATTATTATTATTATTATTATTATTATTATTATTATTATTATTATTATTATTATTATTATTATTATTATTATTATTATTATTATTATTATTATTATTATTATTATTATTATTATTATTATTATGCATTGTCGTGCACCATACTCCCCGAATCGAGTACACCCCCACTTTTCTCGCACACACACACACACACACACACACACACACACACACACACACACACACACACACAGAGAGAGAGAGAGAGAGAGAGAGAGAGAGAGAGAGAGAGAGAGAGAGAGAGAGAGAGAGAGAGAGAGAGAGAGAGAGAGAGAGAGAGAGAGAGAGAGAGAGAGAGAGAGAGAGAGAGAGAGAGAGAGAGAGAGAGAGAGAGAGAGAGAGAGAGAGAGAGAGAGAGAGAGAGAGAGACACACACACACACACACACACACACACACAGAGAGAGAGAGAGAGAGAGAGAGAGAGAGAGAGAGAGAGAGAGAGAGAGAGAGAGAGAGAGAGAGAGAGAGAGAGAGAGAGAGAGAGAGAGAGAGAGAGAGAGAGGTCAGTTGGAGACATGGCAACAGGGTCTAGCGGGCTGTCTACGTCAGAGCCGCCA
>NC_066533.1:3764760-3777260 GCF_024679095.1 Eriocheir sinensis
AGGCTAACGTGACACCGATTTTTAAGAAAGGAGACAAAAAAGTACCAGGTAATTACAGGCCCATTAGTCTAACTTCGGTTGTAGGTAAGCTACTTGAGAGCATAATTAGAGACAAAATTGTGAATTACCTTGAAAGCCACTCATTAATTGGGGACTCACAACATGGCTTCCGAAACAAAAGCCTATCAAACCTATTAACCTTTTATAACGACCTCTTCACTGTTTATGACGTAACCAAATCACTGGACGTAGTCTATCTTGATTTCCAGAAAGCGTTTGATAAAGTCCCGCACCTTAAATTACTTTACAAATTAAAGCAAATAGGTATTGACGGTCAGGTAAACCAATGGATCGCGAATTGGTTGAGCAACAGACAACAAAGAGTAGTGATTGACGGATTTAACTCAGAGTGGGCGCCGGTCACTAGTGGCGTCCCTCAGGGCTCGGTTCTTGGCCCAGTGCTCTTCATTACATCAACGACGTGGATGTTGGACTCAATAACCGCATTAGTAAATTTGCAGACGACACAAAGATTGGTAACTCGGTTCTCACTGACGAAGACAGGCAAAGCCTCCAAGAGGATTTGCACAAAATTTCAGCTTGGTCGGATAGATGGGAGATGCCCTTTAACGTAGACAAGTGCCAGGTCCTTCAAGTTGGAACGAAGAATAAGAAGTTTGATTACGAAATGCGCGGCGTTAAACTCAAAAGCGTTCAATGCGTCAAGGACTTGGGGGTCAAAATAGCGTCAAACCTCAAATTCTCACAGCAATGCATCGATGCAGCAAATAAAGCGAACAGAATGTTGGGCTTCATTAAAAGAAACTTTTTATTTAAGAATAAAGATGTAATACTCCCGCTCTACAACAGTTTAGTCAGACCCCACTTGGAATATCCCGTACAGTTTTGGTCTCCCCACCATGCAAAGGATATTGCTAAATTAGAAGGTGTTCAGCGTCGGGCAACGAAAATTATCCCTTCCTTGCGCAACAAATCCTACGAAGACAGGCTTTCTACCCTTAACATGTTCTCTCTTGAGAAACGTCGCCTCCGAGGAAAATTGATCGAATGTTTTAAAATACTTAATGGTTTCACGAATGTAGACAGATCAACATTGTTTATGATCGATGACACTTTGCGCACGAGGAACAATGGCGTAAAACTCAGATGTAGACAAGTAAATTCAGACTGCACCAAATTTTTCTTCACCAACGTTGTAGTGCGAGAATGGAATAAGCTCCCACCATCAGTGGTCCAGTGTAACACGATTGACTCCTTCAAAAATAAGCTCGACCGTCACTTCCTTCAACTTAATATCAACTAGAGTAAAAGTGCAACGTTTTGGAGTCTTCTGATTAATGTAAAATCACTTAGGTTTAAGGACAGACCACCAAGTCTGGACCATGGGGTCTGTGTGGTCTGATTTTCTATGTAAATCTCTCTCTCTCTCTCTCTCTCTCTCTCTCTCTCTCTCTCTCTCTCTCTCTCTCTCTCTCTCTCTCTCTCTCTGTGTGTGTGTGTGTGTGTGTGTGTGTGTGTGTGTGTGTGTGTGTTTGATTATGTTAAATATTTCTATCTCTCTCTGTTTGTCCATTTCGCAATCAGAGAAGAGGGAGAGATGAAGCGAGGGAAGGGGATAAGTGAGAAGAGGAGGGAGTGAGGGAGAAGAAAAACAAAAACGGGAGACCTTGGGCATGAGGAAAAGGATGGGCATGAGGCAGGGGAGGGAGGGAGGGAGGAAAGGTTTAGGGAGAGGGTGAGAGGGAAGATTGAGGAGTGATGAGGAATGATGAGAGTAAACAGATAAATGTGTGTGTGTGTGTGTGTGTGTGTGTGTGTGTGTGTGTGTGTGTGTGTGTGTGTGTTAGCAGCCATGGTACGTTTAAGAAAGTTGGATGAAAATAAGGGAGAGACGAAGAAAAGGAAGAGAGGAAAGACTGCGGGAGGGGTCGGGAGGGAGGAAGGAGTGAAGGATGATAGCTGGAGAAGGGGGAAAGGAAAGAAGGGCGGAAGGAGAGAAGAAGGGAGAGAAAAGAAGGAAAATAGTTGAAGTATTGAGAGGGAAAGAAGAGGAGAGAAGGGAGGAAGGGAGAGAGGAAGGGCAGAGGATTGCTTATATCATGCTCTTCCTTCCAGCCTCGAAGACCTTGGAGGAAACTGCTGGGATGAGGGAAGGAGGAGGATGGAGGAGATAACTGGTTGGGAGAGAAGGAAGGGAAGAGGGAAGGGACGAGCAAGTTTGGAGGAGTGAAGGAGGAAGGCTGGTGTGGATGAGGTAACAGTAGGAAAGGAGGAGGAGGAGGCGTGGGTTAAGGAGGGATAATAAAGGGGAGGAGGGAGGGAAGAGCGGAGAGGCATGGTAGGGTAGGAAGACACGGGAGGAGAACACAGGTGAGGATAGGAAGGCCAGAGGAATGGTAATATGAGAGGCGTGGAGGTGGGAGGAAGGGAGGGTGGGGAGGTGGACGTACAAAAAAGGAGAGAGAGGGAGGAAGGGAAGAGGGGAGGGAGGGAAGGGGGAAAGACACGGGAGAGAGGGGGAGGAGGATCATAGGAAAGCGTGCGAGGAAGAGTCAAGTGGTGGGGAGGGACTGGGGAGGTAAGGATGCTGGAGTCGGGAAGGGAGAGGAGAGGAGGGAGGGAGGAGGGGGTGAGCAGCGTCTCACCTTGTTGCTCAGGGCGGAGTGGAATGCCGCCTGCGTGAAGCTTCCCCCGTCAGCCTCAGACACCTGCGTCAGGTACTGTCTCATCCATGAAATGTTGTCCCTGAGGCGCGCCTCCTGCTGCACCTCCATCATCATGGCAGAGTCGATGGCCGCCTGGTCCTCCCCGCCGTCACCCTCGCCCTCCCCAGCATCGCTGCCATGGTCTGAGGCAGCAGCGCCAGGGGCCTCGGGAAAGAGGAAGGGCCCCTTGGAGGGGAGGGCGGGGGCCGTTCTGGTGCTGGAGAGGGGCACCGTCGAGCCTGCATTGCGTGCCACCCGCAAGGAGGAGATGCGCCGCACACTCCTGGCGGCCCAGAAGCCTCTGTTGCGGATGTTTTCGATGATATGGTCTTCGAGGTCCACCTCCGGGGAAATTTTGGTCGACGCGGGCCGACCCTTGCCCTTGAACATTTTCAGCACATCGCCACTCAGGCTGAGGCGCCGTTCAACCACTCGCGAAGCGTTGCCCTTCATGCTGAAACTCCGGGTGCCCCGCAGGTCCTTCTTGACTTCCAAGTGGCTCGGCGGCCCCGAGCTGTTCTGCTTTGTGTGCGTCGCGTTGTCAAAGATCAGCTTCGGGGAGCTGTTTTTGTCCCGCAGGACCATGCCAGAGGAAGCCAGCACCTCCATGGCCGCCGGCTGCTTCTGCTGCTAACAGGGGCGGGGCGACCACTCGCTGAGTCAAGACGACACCACTTGAATGTAGGATTGTTTGTGAGGCTCCTGTACCTTGGAGCAGGAACGTCCTGCCAGGCTCCTGCAGGGTCGAATGTGCCGCGACGGTGAAGGACGAAAGGCTGCGTTGCCTCGCCTGGCTGCCGCGACGGTACGTGTGCACATGTGTGTGTGCGCGTGTATGTTTGTGTGTATGTGGCGGGGCGGCCGCGGGAGGTGCGACACGGCGCAGCTCTGGACACTGACTGGCTCACTCCTCGTCCTCAACCATGGCATGGGGTATCCTGCACGGACACACACACGCACACACATACACACACATACACACACACGCACACACACTAGGAAGTTTATGGTAATGACAGGTGATAGAGCGGATCATTAATAAAAGTGATTATTTTATTGTTAAAATGAGATTGTTTGGCGCTGACAGACAGACAGTGAAGTGTGTGGAGGGTGCCGAGGTGCTGGTGTTTTTAGTCGGGAAGGAGGAGCAGGAGGAAGAGGAACAGCAGCACATAAACACTAGTAGTACATGACCTACTATATCACACGAGAGAAAGTGAGGAGACTAAGTAGGAAAATATTAGCGAGATAGGTAGATAGATAGATAGACACATACATACATATATATACATATATATATATATATATATATATATATATATATATATATATATATATATATATATATATATATATATATATATATATGTGTGTGTGTGTGTGTGTGTGTGTGTGTGTGTGTGTGTGTGTGTGTGTAATAATAATAATAATAATAATAATAATAATAATAATAATAATAATATACGGTTTATTCAGGTATACGGCAGCCGTCTGGCTGAAAATTTACATTTTATAAATACATTTAAATAAATTTCGCAGACGAGATCAAGTACAAAAAGAGAAGGGGGATGGAAAACTTGTCTCTGGGAAAGGTAGGGGTAATGGGAGGGGTTGGGTGGGATGGAGTGCAGTGGGGGTGGCGCCGGGGGGGCGAAGGGGCGCATTCTTCCAGATGGCGGTGAGGTCAAGTGCGATGTTAATCCTCGGGTAGGATGCTGGGTTCAGGTGACAGGTCCCAGAGGGATGCAGGTGGGCAGTATCTGGGAGGTCACTCAGGGATACCCAGGCTTCTAGTCTGTTCAGGGCATGAAGTCGGTTCAGGGTGGAGCTGGTATCGTCATTTACCTCTTGCTATGTTGCCAAATCAGCCTTCGTACATGCGTCTCTCTCTTATTTCCCATCCATGTGCTATTTGGAAGTGATATTTTATATATTCTGTATATAGTAAAGGAAGCTACGTACATAGTACAATGAGTGTCGATGTTTAGGATTATAACAAGAATTTGTATAAATTCTATGACATGTGGCAGCGATTTTTTCATATGTTGCCACGTTGTAGTGGTGGTAGTGGTGGTGGTGGTGGTGGTCGGTGTGTCCCCCTAGATCCCTCCCCCAGGTCGAGACGGAGAGAGAGAGATAAACAGGTGGGTTGTGGGTGGGTAGGCCGGGAGAGAGTGCTAATCTGATAATTGGCGGTCGAACTGGCAGCGCTGCACTCATGGGAATTCTGGAATCTGCCACACTTTGTACCGACCTGATGCTCTGAACAGACTATAGTAAGGAAGTGCTAAGCCATGGGCCGGCGAGACACAGGTGGTGGTTGCTGGCCGGTTTATCGGAACAAGTGCACAGAGTTGATGAAGTTCCCGTACATCTTGCTCCAGACATGAGTGACGAGGCTGCCTCACTGCCCGCCACCTGAACTGACCTTCCTCTGCTGCTGGGTGATTTCGTCCTCCGGAGCTTGAGCGTGTCCTCGGTGTTGTGTTGGCGACACAGCTCTCACTACCCTTCCAGCACCACTAACCACTGCACTCACTGTATGTCTGTATCGTGTCACAACATTTCACGAGTGTTCTTTGTAATAATGAGTACCTTGAAAACAATGGGAAGGGGCGGGGGAATGGGGAGCGAAGGAGAAGAAAAAGAAAAAGAAAAAGGGTCAACAAACTGACCCCGTGGCTGCTATGGGGAGCGCCAAGTGACACGTCTTGACCCCGTGAGGGTCAAGAGAGGTGTGTGTGTGTGTGTGTGTGTGTGTGTGTGTGTGTGTGTGTGTGTGTGTGTGTGTGTGTGTGTGTGTGTGTGTGTGTGTGTGTGTATATATATATATATATATATATATACTATATATATATATATATATATATATATATATATATATATATATATATATATATATATATATATATATATATATATATATATATATATATATATATATATATATATATATATATATATATATATATATATATATATATATATATATATATATATATATATATATATATATATATATATATATATATATATATATATATATATATATATATATATATATATATATATATATATATATAGATATATATATATATATATATATATATACGTATATATATTAGGTAGGCGGTGGCTGAGTGGTTAGCGTGCGGGCCCCGCATTCACCGAGTGATGGACGACGCGGGTTTGAGTCCGCCGCTACCACCTGGGGTTTTCAGTCACCGCCGAGTGCCTTAAGACTACCCACATGCTGTCCTAAAGACCACCCCATCAGCCCGGACACTAAAGGAAACCGTCCAAGTGAATCAAGAATGAGCACCGGGGGGCACCATGTGCCAAGAAAAGATGGCGCCACTATGAAACACTTGTCCGCGCTATGGCAGGCTGAGGCTGACTACCATCCAGGCCCCTCAAGAAAGCCTACCGGCGCTATAGGCTTGCACGTAAAAAAAAAAATCTATCTATCTATCTATCTATCTATCTATCTATCTATCTATCTATCTATATATATATATATATATATATATATATATATAGAGAGAGAGAGAGAGAGAGAGAGAGAGAGAGAGAGAGAGAGAGAGAGAGAGAGAGAGAGAGAGAGAGAGAGAGAGAGAGAGAGAGAGAGAGAGAGAGAGAGAGAGAGAGAGAGAGAGAGAGAGAGAGAGAGAGAGAGAGAGAGAGAGAGAGAGAGAGAGAGAGACACACACACACACACACACACACACACACACACACACACACACACACACACACATACATAATATATATATATATATATATATATATATATATATATATATATATATATATATATATATATACTAGCGGAATCCGTGGATATACCACGATAAACCTCGTAATCCTCCTCCTCTTTCTCTTAATCCTCTTATAAATCTCTTATTCCTCTTACACCTCGTAAACCTCTTCTAAACCTCTTAATCCTCTTCTGAAACTCGTAATCCTTTTCCATTTCCTCTTAATCCTCTTTTAAACCTCTTAATCCTTTTCCTTTGCCTTTTAATCCTCTTTTAAACCTCGTAATACTCCACCTCTTCCTCTTAATCCTCTTCTAAATCTCTTAATCCTCTTCCTCCTCCTCGTAAATATCTTGTAAACCTCTTAATTATCTTCTAAAACTCGTAATCCTCTTCCATTTCCTCCTAATCGTCTTCTAGACCTCTTAATCCTCTTCCTTTTCCTCTTAATCCTTCTCTAAACATCTTAATTTTCCCCCACCCCCTCTTCTTCTTAAACCTCTTCTAAACCTTTTAATCGCACTAACGGGATCGAGGCTGTTGATGCATTCGAGATAACGGGGTTGCTAATGCAGGCTGTGGTGCTTCTTTTTGGTGTTATTCCTCCTTTTTAACTTAGTCAAAATGTGTAGATATGATACCAATGCCGGAGGAACGAACGAAGCTACAATCAATGTGTAGATATGATACCAAGTCAAAATGTGTTTCTATGATTCCAAGGCTGGATAACGGGGTCGAGGCTGTTGGTTTGCTGGCACTAACGGGGTCGATTCTGTTGATGTGTTGGAGATAACGGGGTCGAGACTATTGGTGTGTTCGCAGCGTATTGATATATAGTAGTGGGACCCGTGGATATACCACGGAAAACCTCGTAATCCTACTCCTCTTTCTCTTAATCCTCTTCTAAATCTCTTAATCCTCTTCATCCTCCTCGCAAACCTCTTCTAAACCTATTCATCCTCTTCTAAGCTAGTAATCCTCTTCCATTTCCTCTTAATTATCTTCTCAACCTCTAATTCGTCTTCCTTCCTTCCTTCCTTCCTTCGCCTCCGTGATCTAGTGGTCAGCGTGCCTGGCTTCTACTCCGCGGGCCCGGGTTCGAATCCCGGCCCGGGCATTCGGCGCACAGCTCACCCAGCTGTTCATCCTCCCTCTCGGGCTAGTCGATAAATGGGTACCTTGGGAGACCTGGGGAAGGTAAACTGTGATAATCCGGATGTCACAGTGGCCCTGTGTCCCGGGATAATGGGCTCCCTCCCACCACAGGCTCAAGGGCCAATATTACCTAGATGAGCACCGAGGCCACGCGCTGCTACATCGTATGCCCCCAACTTTACCTTTACGTTTCCTCGTAATCCTCTTCTAAACCTCGTAATCCTCCTCCTCTTCCTCTTAATCCTCTTCTAAGTTTCTTAATGATCTTCCATTTCCTCTTAAATCCCCTTCTAAACCTCTTAATCTCCTCCTCTTCCTCTAAAACGTCTTCTAAACCTCTTAATCGCACTAACGGGGTCGAAACTGTTGATGTGTTCGAGATAACGGGGTCGAGACTTTCTGTGTTCGCACTTACGGGGTCGATTATGTTGATGTGTTCGAGATAATGGTGTCGAGGTTGTTGATATGTTCGAAATAACGGGGTCGAGGCTGTTGATATGTTCGAGATAACGGGGTCGAGGATGTTATCAAGGATACCAGGGCGTGAAACACGGAGGAAGAACGAAGGAAGGAAGGTACGTACAAGCCTAGTAATTAATATATATATATATATATATATATATATATATATATATATATATATATATATATATATATATATATATATATATATATATATATATATATATATATATATATATATATATATATATATATATATATATATATATATATATATATATATATATATATATATATATATATATATATATAGAGAGAGAGAGAGAGAGAGAGAGAGAGAGAGAGAGAGAGAGAGAGAGAGAGAGAGAGAGAGAGAGAGAGAGAGAGAGAGAGAGAGAGAGTTCTCTTAACCACATACCCTTGGCCCTTACCACCACCCCTTGCCTCTCCTCCTCTTCCTCCTGCTCTTCCTCCTCCTTCACCTCCTCCTCCTGCTAATCAGCTGCCCCTAAAAACAGGAAACAGGGAATCCCAAGTGACGGAGTCGTCATAACATGCGGCACACCTCAGTGACACCGCAGGTAAAGGTTGAGGTGAAAGAATGTTGGTAATATTAGTAATAAATGATGATAAAAAGATAAAGGAAACCATTATAAAGATGATGATGATAATAATGATAATAATAATAATAATAATAATAATAATAATAATAATAATAATAATAATAATAATAATAATAATAATAATAATAATAATAATAATAATAATAATAATAATAATAATAATAATAATAATAATAATAATAATAATAATAATAATAATAATAATAATAATAATAATAATAATAAAGCTGCTAACAAATATGAAACACAAAAACAATGACTAATTTTTTAAGAAGAAAAGGAAATAAAAGACATTATGAAAATACGAGGAGGAAAATTAAATCTAGAAAGAAGAAGCAATTAGCAAAAAAGAAATTCCCTAATATGATGTAAGGAAAAAGAAAAATCTGACCATTGCTCTTGCTCAACAGATTAGAGAGAGAGAGAGAGAGAGAGAGAGAGAGAGAGAGAGAGAGAGAGAGAGAGAGAGAGAGAGAGAGAGAGAGAGAGAGAGAGAGAGAGAGAGAGAGAGAGAGAATATCCCTCCACCTCACAGGAGTGTCCTAGTGTTGTCCTTCTGACCTTGAGGTGGCAATCTGTCTTTGAGTTGCTATTATCAACACGCGAAAAAGTTTTAAAACATTCCTACCTTCCTCCCTTGTTTATTGTACTCATATTTTTTTAGATAGATAGGTAATTAGCTATTTACTAGACAGGTCCAGGTAGTCAGGTAAGTAAATAGGTAGGTAGGTGGCTATTTAGTTAATTAGTGAGTTAGTTGCATGGTTGGTTAGTTAGTTAGGTAGGAATGTAGGTAGGTAGACTGGTAGTTAGTTAATTAGTTAGTTAGTTAGATAGTTAGGTAGGTAGGTAAGTAGGTAGACAGTTAGTTAGTTATTTAGTTAGTTAGGTAGGTAGGTAGGTGGATAGACAGGTGTAGGTAGGAGGGAGATAAAAAGGTAGGTAAGTGATTATAAAATAGGTAGGTAGGTAGGGAGGTAGGTAGATAGGTAGGTAAGCAGAGAGGTAAGAATGTAGTCAGGTAAGTAGTCAGGTAGGTAGGTAGGTAGGTAGGCTGCCAGTCAGTTAGCTAGTTAGCTGTTTAATAGTAAGTTGCTTCACTAAACCTTGTGGAAATGAAGAACTGTTGGGGAGACGAATACAATAAATGACAAAAACAAGAAAGGCAAAGAATTACGAAGGATGATTAATTGAAAGAGACAAGTTACGATACTGGGTGATGTGGATCGCTTCGAGTCATAAAACTTCAGTAACTTAGTACTTTGAATCTGCGCCCGGAGATAGAATGTGACAGCAAAGAAAATAATAAATGAAAGTAGATGAAAGATAATATCCTAAAAACAACAGACAGAGGACAAACGCTACTTCATTATTGGGCCATTCTATAGTTACTGATCGATCAGTGAAGTAGCTTTGCACACACCAGAGGAAAATAAATATAAATAAATAATTACTAAAGAAAAAAAATAGAAACCGACTTAACTTATCCAGTCAGGATAAATACCTCATCCTTCGTCTCCTCCTCATCAATTAAGTTGCCTTTCACATTTTACTGTACGCCTGCCACGCTTTCCTCCTTATGTGCTTATGCAGCTCCACCTTGCTCACAACCCCCAACAACGAGAAAGACTCCTAACTTCAATCCTTTTGGTCACGAAAGGCATCAGGGTGGCAGAACGGGACAAGGAAGAGTCATATATCACTGTAGACACATATGAAATTCGCCCGCGCCCCGAATGCATGGGTCAGGGCCGTCCGACAGCCCCAACAAGAAGGCCTACTGGTGCTAAGGGCAGCATATAAATAAAACGTTGTGAACCACCATCCTTATCATCTTCAGTCTTTACTAATCTTTTGCAGGAAAATAGGCCAATCCCGGGTTATCCGCCTTTACGTCTGATGTTATTTATTGTGTACTCCATCCTACTCTGGAAAACGCTCTAATTTCATCTCTCCACCTGATTTCTACATATTCTGGGTTGCCCTTCTGCTACTTCGTTGTCCATTTGTTTTCAGTTATACGCATGAAATGACCTGCTAAGTTCAACCGTAATTCCCAATAGTCATTAAAATATCAAAAACCTTCGTCTGTTCGTTGATCCATGATGCTCACTTCCTGTCTCTCCAGGTTATATCCTGTATTTTTTCTCTGAAAACCGTCAGTTTCATACACAGATTGTTTTACAACAATACATTACCACAATACAATGCAGTACAAGCCAAAAGCATCAAAAAGGGGTTGATAGCTGCGGGCGAGGGAGGTTGGTGGTGTTAGTGTTATTTATTTATTTATTTATTTATAAATTTTTTTTTTTTTTTGTTTGTTTACGTCGTGGCCTATAGCGCCGGTAGGCTTCTTCCCGGTGGGGCCTGATGGTCGGCCCAAGGCTTCTTCCCGGTGGGTCCTGATGGTCATAAGAACATAAGAACATAAGAACGCAGGAGTCTGCAAGAGGCCGGTAGGCCTGTACGAGGCAGCTCCTTTGACCCTAAGCTCCCGTGTATCTAACCCCACCTAATATCGCTGTCCATGAATTTATCTAGTCTATTTTTGAATGTGACAATTGTATTGGCACTCACTACATGACTGCTAAGCCTATTCCACTCATCCACCACCCTGTTAGTAAACCAATTTTTGCCTATGTCCCTGTTGAATCTGAATTTATTCGGCCCAGCCCGTTGGTGTTGGTGTTAGTGTTGTTGTTGTTGGTGTTAAGTGTTGTTGTTGGTGGTGTTAAGTGTTGTTGTTGGTGGTGTTAAGTGTTGTTGTTGGTGTTGGTAGTGTTGTTGTTGTTGGTGTTAAGTGTTGTTGTTGGTGCTAGTGTTTTTGTTGGTGTTGGCAGTGTTGTTGTTGGTGGTGGTATTGGCAGTAGTGTAGATGGTAGTGGTGTTGGTGTAGTTGGTATTGGCAGTAGTGTTGAAGGTGTTGTTGGTGCTACTGGCAATACTGTTGGTATTGGTAGTGGTGTTCCTGGTGGTGGTATTGGCAGTAGTGCTGGTGTTGGTGGTAGTGGTGCTGGTGGTAGCTGTGGCATTAGTGCTGGTGTTGGTGGTAGTGGTGCTGGTGGTAGTTGTGGCATTAGTGCTGGTGTTGGTGGTAGTGGTGCTGGTGGTAGTTGTGGCATTAGTGCTGGTGTTGGTGGTAGTGGTGCTGGTGGTAGTTGTGGCATTAGTGCTGGTGTTGGTGGTAGTGGTGCTGGTGGTAGTTGTGGCATTAGTGCTGGTGTTGGTGGTTGTGGTGCTGGTGGTAGAAGTGGCGGTAGTGGTGGTGGTGGTAGTGACAGGGCGGGTTACTTCTCATACACCGTGGGTTTAGCCTCAATGAACGTGTGCTGACTGGCCAGGTTACTGAGAACGTCCCCCCCCCCCCTCCCTTTCCTTCACTCCCTTCTACAGACCTCACCTTATCAACCCATCCCCCGGCATCTCTCTCTCTCTCTCTCTCTCTCTCTCTCTCTCCTACGTCTGGATGTTGCGCAGTTGTTTGTAGGTAACACTGTGAATGGTAATCGAAGAGCCGCGCTTCCCTTTTCTTTCCTTCTCTTCCTTCCCGTTCTCTTACTCTCCATCCCTTTCTATTTCCCTTCTCTCCCTTTCCCTTCTTTTTCCTTTCAAGCTTTTCCTTTTTCCCTTTCCCCTCAATTATAATCCCTTTCTCTTCCCTTTCCTTCTCCTTCCTCCCCTTATCATCCATTTCCCTCTTGTCTATTACATTCCTTTCCTCCCCCTTCAGTTATGTTACCGTCTCTACTCTTTCCTTCCCTCCCATCCTTCCT